>NC_133662.1:116142979-116442979 GCF_037893015.1 Macrotis lagotis
GCTTATGATATGGGAATGATGGCGTTGGGGGAGGAGAGGAGGAATCTAACAAAAGCCAGGAAGAATGCATTTGCCTGGAGACTGACTAATCTGATCCAGATTTCTTTAAACTTAAAATGGAACAGGAAGGAGAAAACTGCCCAGATACAACCACTAAACTAGTTCCTTTAAAAAAACAGTCACAAGAATAGCATAGGGAAAAGAATAATATGGGGAAACTGCAGTGATGCCTAAAAGAAAGCATCCAGACTGAGGAGGAAAATACAGATTGTAGCATCATATGCCTACAAGCAAGCATGATCTATGAGGTAAAGAGGTCCTCAAAAGTATTACTGAGATATGGTGATAGTGGAGGGATAAGTACAATTCAAATGAAAAAGGAATATAAAATGGAAATAGAAATGACATTGATTTATATTTCATTTCAAAATTACCTCCACCATTTTAAGCATTAGGAAAGGCAGTCTCTAGCATGAGCAAGTATTAATATTAATTCCATTTCTAGGATAAAGCTTCTCAGGGATGAAGGAAACATGTCTTATTATTTGTTTGGAGTTGAGGATACAAATGAGAAAAATAATCATAGAGCTGAAAATGACCTTAGAAATCATCTATCCAAACTACATTTTTATTGCTATTTTGTCATTGTTTATTCATGTGCAATGCTTCATGACCCAATTTGGGGTTTTCTTGGCAAAGATACTGAAGTGCTTTGCCATTTACTTGCAGTAAAGTGACTTGCCCTGGGTCATACACTAGTATCTGAGACAGGATTTGAACTCAGGTTCTCCCGACTCCAGACTCAGTGCTTTGTCCATCACACTACCCAGCTGTCCTCTTTATTTTGCAGATAAGGAAATAAAGGCCTTGAGACATAATATAATTTCTTAAGGACATATGAGTAGTAAATGGAAAAACCAGAACTTGAAGCCAAATCCTCTGACTCTAAATCCTATGATTTTTTTCTGACACCACTATGCTTTGTGTCCTCAAGGAGCTTACATTATAATGGAAGAGTGAAACAGACAAACAGATGAGGTAATTTAAAGAAATGTGAGGGCAAAAACTAGGCAGAGACCCATTTCTCACACACTATACCAAAATAAGATCAAAATAGGAACAGGATTTCAGATGCAAAATATTGGAGAATTGGGATAAGGTGAAAAAGGGGGAAGATAGCATGGAGGGAAATCAAGATTTGAATGTGAAAGGGATGAATGCCCCTTAAAATGGAAATGGATATCAGAGTATATTAAAAAAGAAAAGGAATTCCACAATATTCTACTTACAAGGAACACATTTGAAGGTAGAGAGATACATACAGAATAAAGGTAAAAGTCTAAGAATAAATAATTATGTTTCAGCTGAAGTAAAAAGGCAGGAGTAGCAACTCTTATCTCAGACAAAGCAGCTGCAAAAATAGATCTCATTAAAAGAAATAAGGAAGGAACTTACATCATCCTAAAAGGTACCCTAGAGACAATGAAGTAATTTCAATATTAGACAAATGTAGCATTCAAATTCTTAGAGGAAAATGAAATTCAGGAAGACTAAGACAGCAAAACTCTACTAGTAGGAGATCTCAACTTTCTCCTCTCAGAATTAGATAAATCTAACCATAAAATATGCAAGAAGGAAGTTAAGGAGGTGAATAGAATGTTGGAAAACATAGATAAGAGAGTCCTCCATCCAAGATAATTATAATAATGAGACAACATATCAAAACTTAAGGGACACAGCCAAAACAATTATTAGAGGATATATTATGTCTCTAAATGAGTACATGAATAAGATAAAGAGAAAATCAATGAACTGATCATGCAACTAAAGATGTTAGAGAAAGAACAAATTAAAAATCTCAATTAAATGCTGAATTAGACATTCTAAAAAATTAAAGGAGAAATTAATAAAATCAAAAGCAAGAAAACTATTGAACAAATAAAACCAAGAGTTGGTTTTATGAAAAAAATAGATAAATCTTTGGTTAATTTGATTTAAAAAAAGAAAGAAGAAAACCACATTACTAGTATCAAAAATGAAAAAAGGTGAATTCACCACCAATGTGGAGGAAATTAAAGTAATAATTCAAACAATTTTGTCCAACTGTACGCCAATAAATTTGATAATCTAAGGAAATAGAAAAATTTTTATAAAAATATAAAGTGTCCAGGTTAAAAGAATAGAAAATGGAATACCTGCATAACCCTATCTCAGGAAAAGAAATTCAATAAGCCATTAATGAACTCCCTAAGAAAAATATCTCCAGAGCCAGATGGATTCACAAGTGAGTTCTATCAAACATTCAAGGAACAATTGGTTCCAATTCTATTTAAACTATATGAAAAAAATAGGTGAAGATGGAACTCTGTCTGATTCCTTCTATGACAAATATATGGTGCTGCTACCTAACCCAGGAAGAGTTAAAACAGAGAAAGAAAATTATAGATCAATTTCCCTAATAAAAATGGATGCAAAATTTTTAAAGAAAATATTAGCAAAGTGATTTCAGCAAAATTTTACTAAGGTAATACATTATGACGGAGTAGGATTTAGTCTAGGAATTCAGGATTGGTTCAATATTAGAAAACCTGTCAGCATAATTGACTATATCAATAACAAGCCTTACAGAAATCATTATCTCAATAGATGCTGACAAAGCCTTTGACAAAATACAGCACCCATTTCTACTAAAAACACTAGAGAGCAAAAGAATAAATTGATTGTTCCTTAGAATGATAAGCAGTATCTATCTGAAACCTTCAATAAGCATTATATGTAATGGGGATAAGCTTGAAGCATTCCCAATAAGAGCAAAGGTGAAACAAGGATGCCCATTATCATTACTATTATTCAATACGGTATTAGAAATGTTAGCTTTAGCAATAAAAGAAGAAAAAGAAATTGGAGGAATTAGAATTCAGAATGAAGAAACAAAACTCTCACTCTTTGCAGATGATATGATTGTATACCTAGAGAACCCTAAAAAAATCTTCCAAAAACCTACTTGAAATAATTAGCAACTTTAGCAAAGTCACAGGATATACAATAAACCCACATAAATCCTCAGCTTTTCTATATATTACTAACAAGATACAGCAGCAAGAGATAGAAAGAGAAATCTCATTTAAAATAACTTCAAACAACATAAAATACTTGGGAGTCTACCTGACAAAGCAGACTCAGAAACTCTGAAAATAAGTATAAAACACTTTTCACACAAATAACATCAGAACTAAATAACAAGGCAAATAGCAACTGCTCATGGATAGACCAAGCTAATATAATAATACAAATGATTATTCTACCTGAATTAAGCTACTTATTTAGTGCCATACAAATCAAACATCTAAAAAAACTTTAGTGAACTACAAAATGTTAACTAAATTCATATAGAGGAATAAAAAGTCAAGAATATCCAGGAATTTGATGAGAAAATACAAAAGAAGACAGGCTAGCTATACCAAATCTAAAATTATATTATAAAGCATCAGTTACTAAAACTATCTGGTACTGGCAAAGAAATAGAGTGGTGGATCAGTGGAATAGATTAGGTGCAAAAGAGACTGCAGGAAATGATCATAGTAATCTACTGTTTGCTAAACCCAAGGAGTCCAGCTTCTCGTATATAAATTCATTCTTTGATAATAGCTGCTGGAAAAACTAGAAGATAGCATTACAGAAACTAGGCTTAGACCAACCATCTCACACCCTCTACCAAGATAAGGTCAAAATAGATGAAGGATTTAAGCATAAAAGATAATATTATAAGCAAATTAGAACAAGGAATAGTTTACCTGTCAGATCTATGTAAATGGGATCAGTCTATGATCAACGAGGAGATAGAGAACATTATAAAAAACAAACTGAATATTTTTGATTGCATTAGGATTGTAGTAAATTGGGAAACAAATTATGCAACTAGTGTTTCTGACAAAGGACTCATTTCTAAAATATATAGAGAACTGAGTCAAATTTATAAATTAAAAAAAGTCATTCCCCAAGTGACAAATGATCAAAGCATATGCAAATGCAATTCTCAGATGACAAAATCAATGCTATTTATAGTTACATGAAAAATTGCTCTAAATCATTATTGATAAAAGAAATGCGAATTAAAGTATCTCTGAGATATCCATTCATATCTCTCAGATTGTTCAATATGACCAGAAAGAATAATGATCAATGTTGGAAGGGATGTGGGAAACTTGGGACATTAATGCATTGTTGATGGAGCTGTGAACTGAACCAATCTTTCTGGAGAGCAATTTGGAATTATGCCCAAAAGGCAATAAAAAATGCACACCCTTTGATCTAGCAATACCACTACTGGCTCTATTCCCTGAAGAGAGATCATGAAAAAAGGGTAAAAAATCACATATGTACAAAAATATTCATAGCAGTTCTGTTTGATGTGGCAAAGAATTGGAAATTGAGGGTATGCTCATCACTTGGGAAATGACTGGACAAATTGTGGTACATGTATGTGATAGACATCATGAGGGATGGGATTTCAGAAAAGTCTAGAAAGACTTGCATGAACTGATTCTGAGTAAAATAAACAGAACCAGAAAAACATTATACATCTTATTAATAACATGGGGTGATGAGAAATCTTGATGAACTTGCTCAATCCATCATTGCAATAATCAGCAATAATTTTAGGGAATCTGTGATGAATAATGCCATCTGTATCCAGAGAAGGAACTGTGGAGTTTAAATGAAGACCAAAGATCTTTATCTTCAATTCTTAAAAATTGTCTTCTGTATTACATAATTTTGTTATGTCTAATGTTTTCTTCCCTTCAGATCTCTTTCTTTATTCAACACATTCAGTTTTGATCTATGCATATCATGGAAGCAAATGTAAAGACTAGATCAGATTGCCTTCTGCTGGGGGGAGGGAGGTGGAAAGGAAGGGAGGGAGGAAAAAAAATGTAAAATTCAAAACCTTGGAAAAACAATGATTGGTAAAAATTACCATTGTATGTAATTAGAAAACAAATAAAATATGTATATAATTTTAAAAAATAGGTACAGGATTTAGACATAAAGGACTATACCATAGACTGATTAGGAGATCAAGAAATACCCTGTCAGATCCATGGAGAGGGAAGGAATTTATGATCAAACAAGAACTAGAGAACATTCTAAATTATAAAATGAATGATTTTGACTATATTATGTTTAAAAATCTTTTGTACTGATAAAACCAATTCTTCCAAGATTAGAAGAAGAGAAAATTGGGAAAAAATTTTCACAGTACGTATGATAAAAGTATATGAAATAAGTATGTATTTCTAAAATATTAATTATTAATTATTAATCTGAATGACTAAGATTACTAGTCATTCCCCAATTGCTAAATGGCCAAAGGATATGAACAGGTAGTTTTCAGATGAAGAAAATAAAGAGATAGATAGATTGATGATGATAGATAGATAGATAGATAGATAGATAGATAGATAGATAGATAGATGGATAGATAGAAATAGAGATATATGGTCATATGAAAAAATGGTCCAAATCTTTATTGATCAGAAAAATTAAAATTAAAATAACTATGAGATACCATCTCACACTTATCAGATTGACTGACATACAAAAAAAAAGATAAATGATCAATGGAGAAAATGTGGAAAAATTGGAACATTAATGCATTTTTGGACTGGAACTAATCCAGTCATTCTGGAAAGCAATCTGGAACTACACCCAAAGAGCAATGTAATTGATCATACCTTTTTTCCCAGCAATATCAATACTAGAACTGTACCCAGAAGAAATCATTAAAAAGTGGGGAAAGTCAGTCACATATTCAAGGATATTTATATGCCATCACTTGAGCTTAGACCTTATTTTTTTCCATGCTGATTAACTCTTTTTACAGTGGCAAGGAAATTGAAATTGAAAGGATGTACATCAATTGAAGAATGGCTGAGCAAGTTATTGTATGTGCATATTGTGGAGTACTATTGTTCTATAAGAAACCAGGAGTAGTCAGACTTTGGAGAAGCAGGGAAAGAATTACATGGGAATGATGCTGAGCAAAGACAGTAGAACCAAGAGAACATTGTACACATTAACAACAACATTGTGAGTTGGTCAACTATGATGCATGCAACTTCTCTTAGCAGTTCAGAGATCAAGGACAACTCTGGGAGATCTGTAATGGACAATGCCATCCACAACTCAATAGGCGCAACAAAAACACAGAGTCTGAATATATGCTCCATGCACTTTTTAAAAAATCTCTTATGGTTTTCTTTTCTATCTCATTGTTTTCTTTCTTTCCCCTTAGTCCTAATTCCTCTTACATAAAATTACTAATGCATAAATGCATTAGTGCATAAATGCATAAATATGTTAAAGACAAATGTACATGTACAACTTTCACCAGTAGAAAAATATATAACTTACGAATTTGCAAATGGATGAATCTTGAAAAACTATCATAGGTTGTAACTGGAAAAGAAAAGAAAATATCAATTTTTTTTAACAAAAAGTAATGTGAGAAGGGACATGCTATGGGGTAATGTAGAGAATTGTAGGAGGTAGCAGTTGAGTTAAATTTTAGAGGCATTAAAAGATTTTGAGGAAATAATAAAGGGGGGCAGTATACAGGCTGGAGAATGAGGGGAAAAGGTAGGGAGTAGTACCATAACAATGAGAAATAGAATTTCAGATTTCTGGAAGTAGCACAGTTTGTTAAAAGATTTCAGAGGAAGCAAGGGGAAGGGATTTAGAAGTTATGAAGTGGAGAATCTTAAATGCTAGGCTAATAAATCAGAATTTTATCCTAGAATAAAAATGCACCTTTGTATCCATAGTCATATGAAAAATTGCTCTAAATCATTACTTATTAGAGAATTGCAAATTAAAGCCTCTCTTAGGTACTACCTCACACCTCTCAGACTGGTCAATATGACCAGAAAGGATAATGGTCATTGTTGGAAGGGTTGTGGAAAATCTGAGACACTATTACGTTGTTGGTGGTGCTGTGAACTCATCCAACCTTTCTGGAGAGAAATTTGGAACTATGTACAAAGGGCAACAAAAATGTGCCTGCCCTTTGATCCAGCAATACCACTACTGGGTCTATACCCTGAAGAGATGATGAAAAAAGGTAAAAACATTCACTTGTGTAAAAATATTCATAGCAGCTCTGTTTTTGGTGACAAAGAATTGGAAATCAAGTAAATGTCCTTCATTTGGGAAATGGCTTAGCAAATTGTGGTATATGTATGTCATGGAACACTATTCTATTAGAATCTAGTAGGGATGGGAAATCAGGGAAGCCTGGAGGGATTTGCATGAACTGATGCTGAGTGAGATGAGTAGAATCAAAAACACACTGCACACCCTAACAGCAACATGGGGGCGATGATCAACCTTGATGGACTCATTCATTCCATCAGTGCAACAATCAGGGACAATTTTGGGCTGTCTGCAATGGAGAATACCATCTGTATCCAGAGAAAGAACTGTGGAGTTTGAACAAAGACCAAGAACTATTACCTTTAATTTCGAGGGAAAAAAACCTGATATCTTATTGTCTGATCTTGCTTTCTCTTATACTTTATGTTTCTTTCTTAAGGAAATGATTTCTCTCTCATCATATTGAATCCGGATCAATGTATACCATGGAAACAATGTAAAGGTTGACAAATTGCCTCCTGTGGTGGTGGGGGGGGGAGTAAGATTAGGGGAAAAATTGTAAAATTCAAAATAAATAAAATCTTTAATAAAAAAGAATTATTAAAAAATGCCCCTTTGCTATCACTTGAGTTTAGACATTAATTTTTTTCATACTGATTGGGAGTCAATATCTCCTAAATGGTCTTCTTTCCTCCACTTTTCTATATATCATCAAGCTAAAAAAGCTTGGATATTAGATTCATGTTAATTAAATAAAAATTACTTCTAATTGACTTAAGTCTAAAAATTCAGTACAATATTGGCATTAGATATGAATTCATATCTCATTGAAAAGAGATTTTATATATTTAAGAACATTATAAACTTAAAATTATTTGTAAAGAATACTATTATCATTATTATTTTATCACCTTCCTTGTTCTGGATATGGATTCTAAGTGAAAGTTTTTACTTAGGATTTTTCCTCAACTTCTTGAATTTTCACATCAAAGTATACTATAACCATATAACCTTGGCAATCCATGTAAACTCTCTGAATCTCAGTTTCCATAAGCGTGTAAATGTGAATTAGAGAGAAAGAGAGCATTACTGTTTTGAACATGAGAAGAGAGAATAAAAAAAAATCTATGATTTATCCCTACACCTTTATATCCATTCTTCCAATTGTCTCAGTATAAGTTACAATTAAAATATCTTGCTTTTCAACTAGTCTTGAGTGTTAAGGGCAAAATAAAATCTTTTTCATTCCAGGGTTATACCAGCTCTAAGGATTTATTGGATATGTTGCCCACCTTTTGAGAGACAAGTCAGTCTTAAATCAAGAATGTTTAACCCTGCTAACAACAGAAAATTGTATGTTTATTCTAATAACCCTTTGCTACCCTCTTTTCTAAGAATGTTTTGTTCTGGTGGAAACAGAGTTTAGAATGTATGCATTTCATGCCCCATTTCAAAAAACTAGAAAGTAATGAAGTGTTTACTTCTTAATAATAATATTATTTTAGTGTTATATAAGTTTATATCACAAAGCACTTTAGTCCTCAAAGGATTGAAATTGAGGGTTACCCAGAGGGTTATGGAGATATGCACAATGGGTGTGAGGAATTTATAGCAAAACACAAACAAGGAATTGTAAGAGAGATAGAGAAATATATGATAGAAAAAGAACTGAATTTGTCTTAAGTAAAGGATTACTAGTCAAAAAATCTGTATTCTCCTTTAGTTGCTGTTTAGTTGTTTCAGACATCTTCAAATTTTTGTGATTGCATTTGGGATTTTCTTGGCAAAGATATTGGAGTGGTTTGCCATATCCTTCTCCAGAAAGGTGACTCTTCCTGCCAGACCTGGTATTGTTTTCACTGTGCCACTATCTGCCTCATATTTCACTGTCAAAAGAACAACAATAATAATAGTTAATAAAAAAATTCAAAATCATTTATAAACATTATTGCATTTGATTCTCATAACAATCCTGGGAGATATGTGCTATTACCCATTGTATAGTAGTTGTATGACCATCCCAGCATCACACAAATAATATCAGAGAAAGAATTTGAACTGAGGGCTCTCTGACTCTATGCCATTCTATTGAGTCTCTCAAACTGACTCTAAATTTTTCTAGCCTGTCAGAAATTACATTTAATGAGACACCAAGCCTTATCATGATTACCTTTTTTTACAACCAAAATAGAGTTCGTGTTTTCTTCAATAGAGTAGTAGGATTTAATATGTAAAATGCATGTTGGGTCATTAATAATTACTGTCAGTGTCTGCATTGAGGAAAGGCAGCTTTATCATTCTCTGAGTAACCTAGCTTAAGGGAAATTTCTCATGTATCCTACAGCCTATTTTGATAGCTGACACTCTTAGGCAGTAAACTGAGAGCTTAAGTAATTAATGCACATCAACATTTGTAAAAAAAAACACATTTTTTGAGATAACAGATTAGAAACAATAATTTTATCAAATTAAGGGGGAAATGAAGAAGGGGAATAGAAACAAGCATTTATATAGTCCCTACTTTCTATCAGACATAAGTATTTTTTATAAATATTATATTTTTCATAATTTCAAATGACACACAACTAATGGAAATTGTACACATATTAAGAATTTCACCATATGACTAAATACATATGAACATGCTCCAGCCTGCTTTTTCAAATAACATATAATCTGGGATTTCACACAGCATGAAAATAAAAGGGAGGGGGTCAATTGAGCAAAACAATCAATTATAAAGCACTGAATATGATGTTATGCCCAAATACTTTTAGTCAGGTGGGAACACAGACATTGAAACAATCAATCTGCAACTGCCATAAACAGTTGAGAATACCTTTATTGCATAAATCAATCAAGAGTGCTTCAGCTAGGTGTGACAGGAGATATATTTAATTTGGTTGAAGTTGCTTGATCATGCTTGGTGGAGCTGGTATAAAATCAACTGTCTAGCTCATAATTGAGCATCTGAACATCTGAAAACTAAAAAGTGGAACCTTTATGAATAATTCACTTTGTAGAGGGTGGGTATAGGAAATGCCTTGATTCATGATCTCGTCCCCTGCCTCCTTCTTGACCACAGGAAAACTTTATGAACTTTATTGGTTTGGAGATTTTGGACTTTTACATAAGTATCCTAGAAGTGTCTCCGGAATAACTGTTTATTCTTTGTTTTCAGAAAGGGGTGGTCTTGGCTTGCCTGTGAATTGGATTTAAATGCCGCAGAGCTGCTGAAAGTCTTTGGCCTCATTTTCTCCTCCAGAGACATCAGAGTCCAGAAGCAGAGCAAAATTCAAGAGGATTGGTACAATATATGCAATGGATCTTCAATATTTGACTAATCTCTAAACATTCTCTGGAATAAGAATAATTAATGTCAATGTCTACATTGAGGAAAAGCAGCTTTATCATTTTCTGGGTAGTCAGCTTAAGAGAAACTTCGTGTTCTACAAAAGGGAGAAAATAACTTCAAATGACCACTACTATGCCACTATTTTAATCCAAGTGCTCCCTAAGGTTGAGTCCACTCTTCCTTAAGTTCCATATGTAGCAGTGGAATAGTACAATATGGACTTTTGTGGGGGATGCTTTATATTAACTATTCTTACTATACTGTTGTAGCTGAGTTATTTCAGTTGGGTCTGACTTTTTCTGACCTCTTGTGAGGTTTACTTGGCAAAGATGCTTGAATGAGTTGTTCTCTCTTCTCCAACACATTTAAATGACTTGTTCAAAATCATATAGCTAGTAAACATCTGAGATGAGATTTGAACTCAAGAAGATAGGTCTTCATGACTCTTGACCTGGAACTCAATCTACTGGGTCACCTAGCTGCCATCTGATTAAATTACTTTAGTATCCTGTTCTAAAAGCTGATAAAGTTAGGCTGACAAGTTGAGATCAACCAATAATCAATAGAGGAAGAATACCAATAAGATCTCATGAATTTAAGTATAAAATCATTTCTTACAAACTCATAATCCCCTAGAACCATGAGAGGAAAAAAACTAGTCTTTTTTTGGAGAGGCTAACCTGCCAGTGTGATTGGAAGAGTAAATTCATAGCTCATGATACACAATTAAAAATCAGTTAATGATTTCTGATTACTTTTCTTCTCCTCAGGCAAATCGTATTTTATTAGTCTCATATAAATTGTTTTAAATTCACATGCCACTCAAGAAAGATGATTTAAATATTTTATACTTTAGTTTTCAGTATCAAAAATATATGTATCATAAGAAATTTCCATAATTATTTTTATATCTGTACTTATTCAATACTTATTATATATGTTCTATTGATTTCTTCATGAATCAGTGTTATCCAGTATAAACTCCAAATAGGTAGCAGGAATAGCATCTGTAAATAGAAATCTAAGAACTCTATGTTTTTCTTTTTTTTTAGGTTTTTTGGTAAGGCAAATGGGGTTAAGTGGCTTGCCCAAGGTCACACAGCTAGGTAATTATTAAGTGTTTGAGACCGGATTTGAACCCAGGTACTCCTGACTCCAAGGCTGGTGCTTTATCCACTGTGCCACCTAGCCGCCCCTGAACTCTATATTTTCATCATGCATGTTAATACTGGTTTCTTGGGTATCAAGTTTGATCTAGATGGGGGGGGGTACTGAATTTGGAGCCAGAGTATAGGACATAGAATTTTCACTGTAGTATTTACAAGTGTATAGTCTTAGACACATTGCTTAACTCCTGTACCTCAGTTACCATACCTGCAAAATGAAAGATTTGGATTTGATGAGCTTGAAAATCCCTTTAATCATTTTCCTTTCAAAAAAAATCAGAACAGAGAACTTGGTCACTAGATCAGGATCAGTGTTTTCTCTGGAAAGGCAGGGCAATAACATTTATTAATCATCTACTATGTACTAGGTAAGGGCTAGGTATACAAATATTATCAAAAAATAAAGACTGTTCCTGTTCTCAAGGAGTTTACATTCTAATATGGTAAGATAATATAAAAAAACGAAGGTAACTGAAAAATAATGGATAGAGCAAAGTCCCAATCACAGGTACCTACCAATGGATATTTATTGGAGTGAAGGAAGTAAATGATATATAGTGTCAAAGTTCAGAAGGTGAAAAACAAAGTCAGAAAGGAATTAAAGACTGACCATCTTAGACTTCTCTCCAAAATAGAGATACTCTATAGAGGAACTCATTAATGGGAATAGGGATAGAAAAGTATTTTAACATATAGTTTCTTCAGAGACATGAATGTTGCAGACTGAAGAGAATTCAACCCAAGTACCGAGCAAATTCCTAGGTTAAGATGGTAGCTGAGGTCCGGTGGCAAAATCTAGACAAGTTTGAAGCATGTAAAGGCAACAACACATGAAGTCATTATACTCACCTCTAGATTTCAAAGAATCAGAGAGATATTCTCAGATTTTGGTTTTGGAAGACAGCACTTCTGGAACTGGGGTAGTAAAATGAGGGAAGCATCAGAGCAGGGGAAAAATGTCATTGTCACTAGGTGCTAAATATAGAATCTAAGGTTGAAGTACATAGGATCAACCCAGAATCTCCAATCTTCTATATCACTAGAGAACTATGATTCTCACCCCCTACTTATCCTCAATGAACCTCTCTACCCTTTGGTGATATCTAAGTGCCATCAGAATTGTTTTTGCTTTGGCTTTAATTTGATTCTGTCTCTTCAAAGTAATTGCAGACAGTGTGAACGACCCAAGGCCTCGTACTCCATAAAGCACAAGTCTGAATATCTGCCTCATTCAATGTAAAAAGAGATTTTACTTCTTCATTAATTGTATCATTATGGGATCCTGTGAGAATAGGCAAATGAGAGAAATTGTGAGTCATTGTTCTTTCTGCCTTAGATCAATTTTGTTTTTGTTTTTTAATGATCTAAAACAACTCACAGTCCTTTGGCCTGGGCCTAAATGTAGTAGAATCCCTTGTCAATCTTTACATATATTGCACCTGAATTGATTTATACTTGTATTCAGTTCATTTTAACTTGGGTTGTACTCCCCCCCGAATTGTTCTCAGAATTCTTGATAGTCCCATTATAATTTATTTTTGCTGCAATTTAGTTATTGCATCTGTGAGACCATCTCTAAAATTAAACTTTGTTGAAATATATAATTAGTGTGACACAAACTTGTTCAGCCCACTCATTGTACATAGCTACATGCTGATTATAATCTCCCAGAAAATTTGCAAGCCAGAGTTTGCATGGGGAGGTTGGGGGGGGATGGATAATAGTGATATAAACATTGCCACAAACTGTTTTTTTCCTTCACAACAGAAACAAAAGTCATTTCCCATATTTCCAATGTTGGTTGATAAACCTTGTACCAAAAACAAGAACTTAAAAGGAATCAAATATAATAGGGTATCCTATTGATTTTTGTTTTCTCTTTTTTCTAAGTAGTAATAGACCTTTCTTTGGTCTATACTCTATTCACAGATTGGAGTTTGGCATGAACCTTGATGAATGTGAATTTCAAAATGCTGGGCTCAATAGTTTCCCTGATCTCGTATAAGTGACAAGGAACCCTAAACATTTTAAGAGGAACAAGATGAAAATTATAGATTATAGATTTCTATAGAAAATTGTAGATTTCAAATCTTGGTTCATTTCTGATTTGCAAGAAATGGATTGAAAATTTTTAAGATCTGTAGATACACACACACACACACACACACACACACACACACAGAAATATTTGATTTGAACTCATACTCCAATCCTATTGGCTTTTCTATTTAACAAGTGTTTCATTATTTTATCTTAGGACACCTTTTTTAATAGCAAAATTTCCTTAAGACAAATCATTTTATGATGATAATTTAAATAAATATTAATGTATTAGACATTATTAATGTGTTAGAATTAAAATGTGTAAGGACAAAACTTATTATAGATTCAGTTTTTAAACTATTTTAAAAATTTTGTTTTAAAACTCATTATATCACCCAATCAACCAGTGTTCTCTAATTAAGGAATTATTCTGTTTGAGGAGCTGTGCTAGACAACAAGGATAAGAGGGAAATACATATATATATATATATATATATATATATATATATATATATAATTAATTTCCTTTATGCTAGTAGTTTCAGATTAAATAGAAAGGGTCATTAAACTACACAAATATCATGATGATCATATATTGACTTAGAAAATCTTATATTAACATTATCTAAGCTCTATTATATCTGTATTTATTTTTAAAGTATTTCCCAATTGCATTTTAATCTGATACAACCATCCTCGAGAATGTTGAAGGCTGTCTGCTTGCTATGTCAACTTTATTCTGCTACTGATATCCACTATACATGCACTTTCATCTAGATGCTTCTATTTAATTTCTTCCATTTGTTCAATGTCCCTTCTTCAAGAGAATCTTGGCAATTCTGGCAGAACAAAAACTTGAAAGGACAATAAAAATAAAATGGTGACAGTTATAACAACAACAATAAAATTTAGTTATGAAAATTACTAAACATTAAGCTCAACTTGATGTGTTCTGGAAAATTAATTCCCTTATTATATCTTTCCAAGAGCTGGAGTAGTTGCTGGATTGGGTGAAGTATTCCCTCTGCTAACTCAACCTTTTATATTTGGCATTGTTTATTAAACTTTCTTTATCCAGTTATTTCTCCTAATCCTTTAAGATATTTTTTTTACTACTTTTTCCTTTTGCTTTGCTTTTCTTTTTGAATATTGTTATTTTTTCCAATTCTATGTAAAAACAATTTTTAACATTAGGTTTTTTTTTCAGAACTTTGGATTCCAAATTCTCTCCCTCTTCCCCCCACACACCACTTTTTTTTCTATATTCTCTGTCTTTCTACAGTACTTTCTCTCTGAATCCCTTCCCTACTTTATGATTTTTCTGTTCCCAATATGTTCCTAATAGTATCCCAATAATATCCTTCCATCTGTCATTAGCAAAAGGGACGGTCAATTTACTCTTTTCTGTCAACTGTGGTAGCAGAAGGTGCTGAGAGCATAACATCTTCAATCTCCTGGCATCAGCCCTGCACCATAGATTGGATCAGTTATTATAGTGTTAGCCCTAAATGTGCCAAACCCAGTTCTCGTATGACTCCCATTCACATAGTGTGGAGAAGGCAAAAAGTCTATAAGGGACATGACAGAAAGTGATGATGGGCCCTGTGTTAAAATAGTGTGGTAATCCACATGTATTTTACTGTTACCATGTGCTAGCTATTCAAAGATCTTATGACAGTTCAATTTTCAGAAATCTAAAATACATTTGGCTTTACAAATTTCTTTACAGAAAATGGCATTAATAGAATTTCCAGTCAATTATAAACCAGGAAGATTTAAAGAAAGCACCTAATATGTCTACTTCATTTCTGTGTTCTGAAATGCTTATTTAGTAAGCCAGTTAATTACATTAAGAATTAAACAATGTATGCACAATTTTGGGATATATATGTGTCTTGCACTGGAAAGCATTAAGTTTTCATCATAAAAATTGTTTTTCTATCTTGTCTGACTTCCTGACCTCACTTGAGGTTTTCTTCCCAAAGATGGTGGTGTAGTTTGTCATGCCTTCTTCCAGTTCATTTTTTTAAATGAGGAAAATGAGGCAAACAAGGTTAAATGACTTATCCAAGGTCACAGAGCTAGTAAGTGTCTGAGACCAGACTGAATTTGTGAAAGTAAGTCTTCCTTCAGACCCCATACTCAAGTCAGAGCCTACAATATTTTTAATGCTTCTCTCTCTTTTTTTTGGTTTTGTTTTGTTTTGTTTTTGTAAGGCAATGGGGTTGAGTGATTTGCCCAATGCCACACAGATAAGTAATTATTAAGTGTCTGAAGCCGGATTTGAACTCAAGTACTCTTTGACTCCAGGGCCAGTGCTCTATCCACTGCACCACCCAGCTGCCCCTTAAATGTTTGGATGCTTCTTTTTTTGTTGTTTGTTTTCTAAAACATTTAAGGTCTAGTCTGTAACTTTGGAACTTTCAATAGAGTTTTTGATACTTTAGTGCAATAAAATATAATGAGAATAACTTTGGACTAGTCCTGAGATTTCTTAGTATTTGCTTATAAAATACATTTATCATTTACCACATATTTAATGGACTCCAGTAGTTTTTTTTTTATATTTCTGATTTGGGGAGAAATGTGATACTTAAGAGAATGTTCATAAATTTAAATATCACTTTAAAAATGTATATGCTTTAAAGCCTGGCATAATGCCAAGAACATCATAAAAAGATTAGAATTCTAATCATAAGTATGGCACTAAATGATCTTGGATTAAGGTCATCCAACTTTTGTATATCTCAGTTTCCTCATCTGTAAAATTAAGGTTAGATCAGAGATTATCAAAGATCTCTGCCAACCTTAGGAAACTATTTACTTTTTCATGATCAACTGAAGAAAACTAAACCAGGTATGCCATTTAAAATGACTGCCAGAAATTCAATTAAATAATCTAAAAATATTTCCTCCACAAAGAGAAAATTTAGAAGATAGAGGACATTCCATTTCATTTTATTCCATGGTTTCTACTCTGCTTGCCCTCCTTCCTCAAATTCAATTGTTAGTCACAATGATTTTTGGGCATGCCATAGAAACCACAACCCTCAATTACATTTACTTTCAGACATGTGGAAGAAATGCATGCTAAAACAATTAACAAATTTATAACATTTGCATTTTCCCCTGACTGTCAGTATTGCCCAGTATGAAATTCTTTGTGGACCAAACCATTACTATAAATCATTCTTGCCACATTCACCCTTCCCCAGAACTTTGAAAATGCCATAAAAAGAGAGAAATTATTTTTCCATGGACCAATTCCTCCAACTCTTAATCCTCCTTGCATTTCAGCCTCTACTATATATGATTGTACTAAATAGACAAGACATTAACATCTTTGGATGCGGGGGGGGAGGGTATCTGCCTCTGCAACTAGCCAATTCTGACCTGACTGACTTTGAGACAACTTGGATAATCCAGATTTCTATCTTCTGTGCATTGAGAAATTTCAGGCTTTATCACATTAAATGCCTGGACTGTGAAAATAAAATCGGTCTTCTCTGAGATACATGTAGGTTTTTAAAAGATAAAAGATAGTGCCAGACTTTCAGAGCACAGAGATTTAGAGCATTTCATTAATGTGATAAGGGGATCTTTCAAGTCATCTGGCACTAGGCTTTCTTTCTACAGGCTTCCCTGAACAAAACTGCCTAAAGTACAAACACAGCCTTATGTATTTACATTGCTGTTATTTATATCATTTATAGGATGCCCAATGGGGTTATCATAGACTTTACAATCCAGACAGCAACATCTATTATTCTGACACCAAGGTAAAAGATGTGTCTTTCTTGAGGCTCTGTCTTGGGGAGGACTTTCAGGTCTCTCTTCTATTCAGAAAAAGGAAATATTTACAAATGAACAAGACTTGTCTGGAATCCTGTGAAGGGACTCCACCATTAGTTATTAGGGTCAATGAGAGAAGAAGGGATATCTGTCTCTATAAGCAGAACAACCATTAGACCAAGTGTCTCACTTTTTACTCAGGGTATTTTCTGATCCTTTCAGTTATTTTTTTTATTTTTATTTTTGCAAGACAATGGGTGGAGTTACTTGCCCAAGTTCACACAGTTAAGTAATTATTAAGTGTCTGAGGCCAGTTTTGAACTCAGGTTTCCCTGACTTCAGGGCTAGTGCTCTATCCATTGTACCACCTAGTTGCCCCCTCCCAGTTAATTATTCCCTTAAACTACCTTCTTCCAAAATGACAACATATTTACTTTGAATGTATTTTGTATTTATTCATGTTTATATATGTTGCTTTTTAACCCAATGGAATATAATTTCCTTGAGGTAGTCTAACATAGTATTCATACATATATTGAATAAAGAATTAATGCAAGATCTTGAGTAAGTTATAATTTCTCTGGATTTTCTTTTCTGGTCTAAAAATTGAAAGAGTTAGAAAGATAGCTTCGTATGTCCTTCCAGATCTAAATCTATGATCACTTTATGCTTTAGTATGCCTCACATATCCCATAAGATTACTCTGAATCAATTAGATAATACATAATCATGCTGGTTAAACTATAAGGCATAATTATTACTGATATGGCTCATTTCCCCCATTTCTAATTTTTTCTTTTTATTTTATCACTTAGCATATGTGGATTAGTAAGACAATAATTAAGAAATTTAACTTGTGTCTGCTTTAAAACCTGAACAAGAAATTATTTTTCTTCAGTACTCTCCATTCATTTTGCAATAACTAAAGTGTCAATAAAGTTGTTATTATGTTAAGATAATTTTTTGAAATATACTTCATATAATATCTTTGACAATGTGATTCAGTGCCCAAGTTTTGATTCACAGCAACATTGTCATGTAACAGTTATTTTTATTTTAAAAAGTGATCCATAGGGGCAGATAGGTGGCATAGTGGATAAAGCACAAGCCCTGGAGTCAGGAGTACCTGGGTTCAAATCCAGTCTCAGACACTTAATAATTGCCCAAGCTACTTAACCCCATTTGCCTTGCAAAAAAAAAAGTGATCCATCATATATATTATTAATCTCTCTCTTTTGTCTCCCTTCTCCTTACATTGAGCAAATTTAAAAGCAAAAGAATACCCTTAAAAATACATAACTACATATGAAAGGAAAAGGAATTCTCACATTGACCATTCCCAAAAAAAGTTTATGTCATTCTGCATTTTAAAGTCATCACCTCTCTGTTTCAATGTTAGTTAGAATAATTTCAAAGCCTCTGTTTAATACTGAATTGATCAGGGTACTAAAGTTTTTCAAAGTTATTTTTATCTATACTGTTTTCTATTCAGTTATTTTTCAGTCAGTTCTGGCTCTTTGGGACCCTATTTGGGATTTTATTGGCAAAGTACTGGAATAGTTTGTTATTTCCTTCTCCAGATCATTTTACATATAAGGAACTGAGGTAAACAGGGTTAAGTTATTTGTCCAGGGTCACAATAACTAGTAAGTGTCTGAGGTCAGTTTTGAGCTCAGGGACATGAACCTTGCTGACTCTAGGCCTGTTGCAACACCTAGATGATCCTCTAAAATTGCTAGCAGTGCATAAATTGTTCTAGTTCTCACTTCACTCTGCATCTTATCATAAAAGTCTTCTTGGTTTCTTCTGAAACTATACATTTTATTGTTTCTTTGGGCTTAGTAATATTCTATCACATTCTTAACTATAATTTCCCTAACTTTTCTCATTCAATAAAGAATAGTTTCCACTTTTTGTTTACTACAAAAAGAGCTACTATAAATATTTTGATATTTTAAGGCTTTTTTCCCCTCTTTCTTTGATTTCCTTGGAGTATAAAACCTAATGGCAGTATACACTCCTTCAAGATGGAAGATATATTAATCTCATTCATTCTATAATTCATTTATTTAACAAAACTTTTTTTTGAGCTTCACTTTGACACTAGAATGCAACATTATGCAATGAGAAAGATTCAGGGCTGAATTAGACATGGTTGCTACCTGCCAAGAACTGGTAAACTTATCTAAAACTATGAAAATTCTCAGAAAACCAGGAAATGGAAAGCGATAGTGGTTTGCTGTTAAATGTTTAACAACTGACTCTTAGAGGAGGAAATGTATAGAAAAACACATTTTGAGGGACAGCTAAGTGGTGCAGTGGATAGAGCACCACCCTGGAGTCAGGAGGACTTGAGTTTAAATTTAACCTCACACGCTTAATGATTGCCTAGCTGTGTGACCTTGGGCAAGCCACTCTTAACCCCTTTGTCTTAAATAAATAAAAATTAAAAAAAAAAGAAAAACATATT
Source organism: Macrotis lagotis (assembly GCF_037893015.1). Classification (NCBI taxonomy): domain Eukaryota; kingdom Metazoa; phylum Chordata; class Mammalia; order Peramelemorphia; family Peramelidae; genus Macrotis; species Macrotis lagotis. The sequence continues at coordinate 116,162,958 of NC_133662.1, forward strand.
TTAAAATTTAATCTGTATTTTTCCATCAACACAATAAATTTAATCATAATCTGTAATGCTTGCTGGTTTCAAAAGTGTAAATGCTCACATTAAAATTTTTTAAATCTGTTCTTGAAAGTCAGTTCAAATTGACCCCAGCTCAGCCCTGGCAATGCAAACTTCCCTGCAATTCTTCCTGCACCCAGAACCCAATGAAAGAACAAAGAACTATGGAGTCTGAATGCAGATTGACGCATAATAATTTTACTTTTTTTTGTTTATTTTTCTTTCTCATGGTTTTTCTTTTTTGTTCTGATTCTTCTTTCACAACATGACAAATATGGAAATGTGATTAACATGGTTGTACATGTATTACCTATATCAGATTGCTTGCTATATTTGGGGACAGGGAAGAGAAGAAATAAAGGGAGATAAAATTTGAAATTCAAAATTTTACAAAAAATGAATGTTGAAAACTATCTTAACATGTAATTGGAAAAAATAAATATTAAGCGCAAAAAATAATAATGGTTCACATATTTATTTTGTTATAAAACTGTTCTTCTTCCTTAGTCTCTCTATTACCAACTGCTTCTCTGTATTTCCCTTCTCCCTCCCTCCCTACTAGATAATAAGATGTTCATCTGGGAAAATGGCTCCTTCAACTTTTCCTTCATCCAACCCATGTCTCAATGGTGGCAGGGAACATTTTCATCAAATGTAATTTTGATCACACCTCTTCCCTTTTCAGGACTCCCTAGTGATTCCCTATTTCTTCTAAATCAAATAACAGTCTCCTGTTCTGCTAGGACAGAGATGTTTTCTCAGGAAAAAAGCACAATACCCATCCTATCCATGCTGAAAGAGATTAGGACCTCTCCTTGGGGGAAGGCAACACTACACAATTATGTGTCTGCATCATCTCTGAATGAATACAGTCTTGAGTTAAATAATAATGCCTCACAAGTGATTTAAGATTTGGAGAGTGCCACAGCTATAGTTTCATTTGATCCCCCAAGAAACCTTGGAGAGAAGTTCTATAGACCTCATTTTACAGATGAGGAAACCCAAGCTCTAAGGTTGGATTTCAAATCCAGTGTATGCTAGGTTGGTTCTTCTATAATCATAGATCAGATTTGGAATGAACCCCAGAGATCTAGTTCAATCCTTTCATTCAACAGATGAGAAAATTGAGTCCCAGGGATGTGAAGTGTCATTGTTATAGAAACACATTGACAGCAATACTGGAATACTAGAACTAGTGTTCCAACTCACTTCTTCTGAAACCAAGTCCATTTCTATCACATCCTCATCCTCTTTCTTGCTATTTTTGATAGATTTATATGTTCATACTAAAGTTTCCATGTTGTCTATGGATTTGATAATTCCCAAAAACTCTCTTTTAAAAAGGAAAAGACAAAAAAGACTTTAGAAGGAAAGCAACTTCAGCAAGTTGTGTTACCCTAAATCTTCCTTGGCTTTTTATTCCTCCTTTTTCTCATCAACTAATCAACAATTATTTATTAAGTGCCTACTATGTTCATTTTAAGTGCTGAAATTAAAAGAGAAGACTGAAACAATCACTAAGATAAAAAAGATCAGACTATATTTCTGGAGAAAATGCATAGTTTATTTATGAAGCATGTACAAAATATATAAAAGATAAATGGGGGAGGCAGACAAAGGATATCTCCTACCAGATGGGGAATCAGGAAAGTCTTCAAGTCACTTGAGCTGAGTTTTGAAGGACACAAAGAATTTTATGACAAAAGAAGGATAGAAGAGCATTTCAGTGCAATGCCACAGAGACGGGGAATAGAATGTCATGTAATGCGAATAAGCAAAAGTTGAGTTTAACTGGATTGTAGAGGGTGAAGAAGGGAATATATAATATTATTTGAAAGATAGAATTCCATGGTGAAAAGCCAAATAAAGAATTTGTAAAGCACAGAGGAAATAAACAAAATCCCCACAGCTTCTCCTTCCATACCTCTTTCTATTATATGAAATATTCACCTACAACATATATAAACAACACCTAAGGCTTCTCCTCCTTTGTTATTGCACTTCCTTATCCGTAAAATGGGGATCATGAAAGTGCTTACTTTCCAAGATAGTTGTGAAGGGTTATTGTTTATAAATAAAATTAGTTTATTATTAGGAAAATTATCCCTATTGTTTTTGGAATTTTAGCAATAGCAACAGGATTAGTAAACTGATTTTTTTGGTGTTTTTCTTTTTGTTTGCTTGTTTGTAATCAAGGAAGGGAAGGAAACAAACAAGCATAATGGGCTTGTTCCCTCCCTTCCAAACAACCCATGACCATTTTGAAGGTCCCGACAGTCACTTAATTCTATTTGAAATTTAGTTTAATTCCAGATGCTCCCATACACTGTTGGAATCAATGGCTTCCTCTAGCAATTATTTCTACACTGGAGGAGAGCTTCCCCCTAAGTAGCATGAAATGTTGGGGTCTTCCCCTCTGAGCCTTTCAGAGTCCTGATCTCCTGCAGCATCTTAAGAAGAAGTATCCTGTACATGTCTGAGATCACAGGGTTATCCAGACTATGGAATCCAGCTGTATGTGGGTGCTCATACTGTAATAAAGTGGAAAAAATCAGGAATTTCCTGCAATAAACTTGACCTCACCCACTATCTATTTAAATGATTACTGATAGTGAATTTGTAAATCATTACTCCTCATCTCTTACTACTGTCTAATTGTTTAATGACACAATTTTATACCCTGATTCCCCTATATCTTATAAGGATATTGAATTCTAGGCATCTAAAAAGATTACTCATGAGGAAATATTGTACTAAAAAGAGTTTCTCAAAATGCCAGACAGTTTATAAGTGATTCTTATGTGGTGTTTTAAGACATACAAAGTGCTTTGGAAATATTATCTCATTTTATCCTTACAAAAACCCTGAGAGGTGGCGACTTTTACAATCCTCATTTTACAGATAAGGAAACTGATTCACAGAGAGATTGATTAATGGACTTATTCAAGGTCATATAACTAGTAAATTCCCAGGGTCCTATTTGAATTCAGATCTTCCTGACTCTAGATCCACTCTCTATATATTATGCTACTCAGCCATAAGTTCAGAAATAAGCTGTACTAATTCTGCATTGAATTAGTTTATTTATTATAGGGGAATTCATTCCTATTGCTTTTTAGTGCTTCAGGAATTTAAGAAGAGTTTTCAAATAGACATCATTTGTTTTTATAAGAGAAGGGGGAGGAAGGAAACAGATATTTTTAAAGTGCCTGCTGTGTGCTAAATTAGAGAAGGGAATGGCAGATTTCTCCAATATCTTTTCCAGGAAAACTCGATGGACAGTATTGGTGTGATATGGTCCACGTGGTCAGAAACAGTTGGACATGACTGAACAACAATATTGTGCCAAGTACAGCTTTAAACATTGTACAAATATCATTTCCAAATATATGCTTTGAAAGCCAAGATGGCAGAGGAGTGAAAAGCTAAACATTAAGGTCCCCTCCACAAGATCCTCTAAACAGTGAAGAAATGCCTAAGATGGAAACTTGATGGGGAGATTAAAAAAATACCTTTGTATCATTTGTCCAGACTAACTTGACACATGGAGACGAAAAGGAAGGTGTAAAGACATTGGGCAAAGGATCTGGTCAAGAACCCCTCTAAGAAGAGCACTCACACCCAAGGAGAACGTGTGCAGCAGAGCAAGAGGAAGTCCTGGAACCCTACAGAACATCATCAGACCCATACCAGGTCACTGTATCAATGTTAGTACAAACAGGGACCTCTGTTGCCCACTACCCAGGAACAGATCACAGATTCAGAGAGTAGTGAAAAGGGAACCTTTTCACAAGGAGTTCTAGGGCAAGTATGGCATGGACAATGGATCAAGAAAGGAAAAAGTTCAAAGACTCGATGTTCACAAAGTTATGGACCTCAGGTGCTTAGGAAAGTCTCATTTTCAGCATCTACCCTAGTAGGTAAAATGATATCCAGGTCAGGAATCCAAGACAAAAAGGAGACCTCATTCCATCACTCTAAACCAACTGAATTTTCCAGCTGACTAATAGGGGCTAAATTCAATAGCTGTCTATTGTCACTTGGACCCAAACCAAGGTCAGGAAATCATAGAGCTCAGACTAGGAGTGGCAGCAATCAGACTTTGATCTGAATCAGACTATTTTGGGAGCATTAAAAGTTTTCAGATCCCCAACCTATCCCTAACATCCCAGAATAGCCCAAATATATCCTTCCTTCATCCTCTACCCAGTGATCCAACCCTTGAAACAAAGGATTTAAAAGACAGAGAGAAAAAAGCAGCTCTAGAAAAGAGCTCATTATCCAAATGTAACAACGTAGACAGTACTGCACACACATAGTCCCCCACATCTCTAAAGAAGAATCAGTTCTTTTTTCTTATCTTATCTTTATATCTAACCTGATCTTTCCAATTGGATAGTGTTTTTTCTTCTCTTAATATTTTTGAAGCCGTCTTGTATATTCTTTTCTAGGTAATTTTTACTCTGGGAGTTTGTGAAAATTTTCTTGTGTGAAAATGTTTCAATGGCATTAAAAATTTAAGAAAAACCAAAATTTTAAAATAAAATATTTAGTATTATAATCCTTATAGAAGGAATGTCTTTTATTTAATGAACTTTTCATTTTTTCTTGAAATATAAACTTCCCTTACTTTTTAATGCACAATATACTCAGAATCCAAGTTTTCTAACTAAAGACATTTACTTTAATTTTTTTCTCTCTTCATGGCCAGAAGCCCCAAAAGACTGAATTAGATCAGTGTTCACATAGCAACCAACTATCCTTAACATTACAGGTAGGGGCTAGTGTGATTTATTTGGAGCGACTTGGCATATCAGAGGTGCCATTTTTCTCCTAGTTCTAATGAATGGAAATAAGGGGGGAAATGTGATTTGGATGAATTTGGGTTGTTGGAGTTTTTGTGCGTGGCATTTTGCTTGACTTTTAATCCTATTTTAATAAATGTTGAATATGTTTTAATGCCACTAGTTCTTCTTATTTGCATTGAAGTCAGTTATGAAAAGGTCACACATTACTGATATTTCTCAAGAAAGAATGCTTTGGAAATGAACTAATGGACATTTTTAACTGAGTTGGTAGTTTTCAAACTTTTGCCTATGTTGATTTAGTAATTAAACTTCAATTCTATACAAGTGGACCTACCTGAAATTTTAATAAATTGCAGATTCATATTCCCCAGAAAAACAAAATGAACTTTTCATTAAATGTACTGAATAAGCTGTGTGTACACTAGACTAAGTCTAAAATTGAGGGAAACAGGTGACAACTCCTAGTATTCTACTAATAGCTTATAAAACAAAACACCATAAGGAGAATTGTTTTATTGGTAAGAGACTGACTATATTAGACAACAATGACATTTAGATTTTAAAAATTCCATCCATTATATCAAAGATTGTTGAGTGAGTAGATAAAACATATTTCACCTTAGTTTTAAGATAGCATTCAATCCAAAAAAATTATAAAATATTTCTTGAAACTTAGAGATTTCTTGAGGATATGTTATTGGGTATTTTTTGCTAAGTATCTGACAAAAAATGAATACTCTATTTAATTGATATTAAAGAGATATGACATAATAAACATAATAAACAACATAATAAACACCAATTATTTTCTCAGAAAATAAATATTCTTAAAGGCTGGGTAGGGTAGAGTGGGGGGATGTAGGCAACCATATTTGAGATTGAGAATTGAATCCATCTTTAGGCCTTCTTCTTCATTGGTAAAAGAGGATTTTATCAAGAGTTCAAAACCTGTGTCCAAGAACTTTATTTTTAATTCTTTGAGGATTCTATTTCATTATAATTAATGTTCTAATCCTGCTATTTTAATAAGAAAGAAAGAAAGAAAGAAAGAAAAAAAGAAAGAAAGAAAGAAAGAAAGAAAGAAGGAAAGAAAGAAAGAGTGGAAGAAAGAAGCAAATAAACAAAAAAGAAAGAAAATCTAGCAAAGGATAATTAGAAAAAACAATCAGATAAGAAGGAAGAAGGAAGGACGGAAGGAAGGAAGGGAGGGAGGGAGGAAAGAATTAAGGGGAAAAGATGGAAAAAGAATGGAAGAAAGGAACAAAGTGGGAGAAAGAAACAAAGAAGAAAGAAAAACTAGCAAAGGAGAATTAGAAGAAACAATCAGATAAGAAGAAAATCAAGAGACACTATAATCATAAAAAACCTAATAAGGAGAGAGTATCCAAGACAAAATAGTGAGCAATAGTATTGAAATTTTCAGAGGTCAAGGATGAAGATTGAGAAGAAGACATTAAATTGGGTCATTAGGAAATTATTGATAATTTTGGAGAGAAATTTACAATTAAGTTATGAGAATAAAAGCCATATTGCAGAGTGTTGAGAATTGAATGAGAAGAGAGGAAATGGAGTGACCAGAATAGATGACTTCTCAAGAACTGTAACCATGACGTTTCATGACTAAAATGCCATCAAGTGGGAGCAAGGCATGACTGATTGTTAGAAGATGAAAATATTGAGAAAAGAAAAGAGTTAAGATGAAAAACAAATTTTGATTATGGAACAAGCATTTCAGAGAGCACAGTGTAAGGGGCAAGTAGATCTGGAATGGGACAATAAGTAAGTATTTTCTGGGGGATAATAGTGGAGGGATTGAGTGATTGAAGAAGGGCAACAGAGTTTACAAACTGACAGGCAAGGACTAAAAATCACTGAGATAGAAAGAGTGTAAAGAGATTAGAGAATACTTTGAGGATGTGAGTCTAAGTGATATCCAGTCATTGGGAAGAAAGATATGTTGAGGAAAACAAGGGATTAGGCTACTCAAGGTCCTCACTTAAACTCAAACCTCATGGTAGATGGAGTGTTGTGTCCTACAGGACTCCAGAAGATACCCCTCAAAGCAAATAAGAGCAGGTATAGATATTACCATTATAAATGCAAACAGGAGCAAGTATGCTGTAATTCAAACTGATGAAGTGATAAAAGTATCTGATAGGGGAATGGCCTTCATAGTGGTAAAGAAGGTCCCAGGATAAGGATAGATGTTGGAGATGAATAATCTGGGCTAGTGTATATATACTCCTGGGATTACTATGAAACTAAAACAGTGACTGGGAGGCAAATGAATCACCAAAGAATATATAGAAAGTTCTGGAATTAAGGTTCAAAGATAATGGATGGTAGATAGGTATTGTTAATATCCTGCTTATGAGAGTCTTCAGCTAGTTCAAGATATTTAAGGGACTTTCTGGCATAAAGACTAAGACTAGGATATTTCTGGAATTTGAGAGAGTACAAGAACCAAAGTAAGGCAAAATAGACAGGATGACTTCTAATCTAACCACCTTGATGACTTCATAGATCAATTTAATTAGTAGTCAAAGCACAGTGCATCAGGGTTTAATATATTATAGGAAAGAACAGTAGGATAATCACTAGAAGATTATTTACCTCTGTGACATACATGAGAGAAACAATTTGACTATATTAACTATCCAGATTCACAATCTATACTGACTACCCAGCAAAATGTGATGCTGACAACTGTCATTGAGATAAGCACTCAAATTTACATGGCAAATATGTAATGCCTGTGCCAAGCATTGAAGCATGTCACCCTCACAAATTTTTATGATAAAACCCTCATATGATGCATTATCACTAATTGGTTTTGCCTGAAACATTATCAAATTGGCTGAGTCAAATTTATTTCAATAATCAGTATTGATTGACAATCATTCACTCAATACAGCTAGCTTCTTACCTTGGCAGGGGCAATCTGATAATTTGGAACTGACATACCTTAAAAAGTATATCCATGGGACATCTAGGTGGCATAGTGGATAGAGCACCAGCCCTGGAGTCAGGAGTACCTGGGTTCAAATCCGGCCTCAGACACTTAATAATTATCTAGCTGTGTGGCCTTGGGCAAGCCACTTAACCCCATTTGACTTGCAAAATAACTAAAAAAAAGGTATATCCATATGCTTATTGTGTGCTAGAGATACATGCTAGGGATACAAAACAGTCTCTTTATTCAAACAGTTTACATTCTAGGGGGAAATAAAACAGACATATAGTTAAATAATAACTATATTCAAAGTAGACACAAAGCAATATAAGAAGACTTAGGCAGCTTAGAAGAATGGCTTCAGTGAAGCTTCAGAAGGAATCTAGGAATTCTCAATAGTTTTACACTACTGGGAAATTTTAAGGGACATGGCTATATAAAATGATAGTTGTTTAATAAAGAGAGCTGACCTCAGGGTCAAAAGGAACTGGGTTCAAGTCCTGTTTCTGAGAAATAATGACTGAATGACTTCAGGTAAGCCAATTAACTGAATCAAGATAGTTCAATTCAGATGGTTCTAGGTACTGACCCTAGACTCAGGAAGATCTGAATTTAAATCTTGTCTCAGACATGTACGAGCTATGTGAACCTGAGAAAATAAATTAATGTATGTCTGCCTCATTTTCCTCATCTGTAAAATGGAGATAATTATATCACCTACCTCTCAAGGTTAATATAAAGATAAAATGAATAATTCTTGTGAAATATTTAAAAGTTCTAAAGTCCATAGAAATAACCTCTCAATATTCCCAAAGACTCTAAGTTTTAGAATAATTGCTAAATTTTACCACTAGATGAACTACAAATTTTAGCACATTTTCTTTAAAAAAATGAATGATGAAATTACTTTAAAAAGTAAAAGAATGGAGAGGTCATATCAGGCATACCTTGTTTTATTGTGCTTTCCTTTATTGCACTTGGCAGATATTGTTTTGTTTACAAATTGAAGATCTGTGACAACCCTGCATCAATCAAGTATATCTGTACCATTTTTCCGGGTGCATGCACTCACATCATATCTCTGTGTCACATTTTCAAATGTTTTTCATTATTTCATTATTATGTTGCAAGTTATTATTATGTTGCAAGTTCTACCATGTCAAGTATATGATTTCATGAATCTGTTTTAATCATCTGTGATCAGGAATCTTTTATGTGACTATTAAATTATTTGGGGATGTCATGAATCATACCTTCATAAGATGGTAAATTTAATTGATAAATGTTATGTATGTTCTGACTACTCTACCAACTGGCTGTTTCCCATTTATCTCCTTTTTCTTATGCCTCCATATTCCTTGATCCACAACAATAATTGAAATTAGGCTAGTTATTAATCCTTCAATGGTCTCTGTGTGTTCACATGACAAGAGTCGATCAGTATGACAAACTTTATTGTTGTTTTGTCTTTTTTACTTCTATTTTAATGCTATTTTATTTTTTTAATTTCATAAAAAGATAGTTTTCAACATTCATCTTTTGAAGTTCACATTTTTCTAACATCCTCCCTTCCCTTCCCCTCCCCATGACAGAGAGTAATCTGATATAGGTTATATTTGTACAATCATGTTTAACATATTTTGATATTAATTATGGTGGAAGGTCAATACTAAAGGGAAAATATGATGAGAAAAAGAAAAAAACACAAAACAAGTTATAAAAATTGAAAGGAATATACTTTTTATCTGCATTCACACTCATAGTTTTTTCTCTGGATGTGGATGGCATTTTCTATCACAAGTCTTTTAGAATCATCCTTGATTACTGAACTGCTGAGAGGGGCTAAGTCCATCATAGTTGTTTATCACACAATATTTCCATTAAGGTGTATGGTGTTCTCCTACTTCTAATCACTCAGCATCAGTTCATGCAAATCTTTCCAGGTTTTTCTGACGTCCTCCTGATCATGGTTTCTTATAGAGCAAAACAGTATTCTATCACATTCATATACCATAATTTGCAGTCATTTCCCAGTTGATGAGCATGCCCTCTTTTTCCAATACTTTCCCACTTCAAAAAGAGCTGCTTTAAATATTTTTATACATGTGGATCTTTTCCCCTTTTATATTATTTCTTTGGGTATGGACCTAGTAGTGGCTGTAACAAAAGATATGTACAGGTTTATTGCCCTTTGGGCATAGTGCCAAATTGCTTTCCAGAATGGTTGGATCAATTCACATATTGTTTTCTTATCTTAAAAAATTATCAAAGCCACTCCAACCTTCAGCAATCATCAGCCAGATAAGTCAGCAGCCATCAAAATAGAGGCAACACATTCTATCAACATAAAGACTATGACTCACTAAAGGAGAATCTGGTGAGCATTTTGGGGCAATAAAAATATTTTGATTGTTATATACAGTGGAGATTCTTTAGAAATAATACTATTGTACACTATAATATAAATATATCTTTTATATATGCTGGGAAACAAAAAATTCATGTGACTTTCTTTATTGTGGTAGTCTGGAAATACCCACAATATCTCTGAAGTGTACATGTAATAAGGGGGGAAACATTAAAAGATCAAGAGAAATTCAAATTTGTACACTAAATTTTGAGCAATTATTGGATTTTTGGAGCTTTTCTCTAGGAGATTAGTTTTGTGAGATTTGATTTTATGGGAGGGACATATGTATGCTGACCCCTTACTTAAAGGCATTTATGAGCAGAGGTTCCTTCTTGGTTAGTCCTTTCATTCTGGTGATGGGAAGAACTGCATCAAATAGTATTGATGACTAAGCCAAGAAGATTCTACTCTGGGAATAAAGAAGACAGAGAAATGATCTTTGCCCCCTTTCATGGCAGTTTTCTTCAAGGAGACATAGCTAGTGATGGGGAGACCCCAGGCATAAGCTATACCCAACATTTCTTTAGAGATTTTCCCCAGGATTTTGAGGTGGAGGCTTAATAAGTCAAAGAACAAGAGAAAAATCTGCATTCTTTCCTCACCTTGTTTGAGGGTTAGAATCATTCCCAATTGAATTTGATCCAGTTTTCACTTAGAAAAGTCAATTTTTATCCTGAGCTATGAATAATGTAATTAAAATTATTTTTTAAAAATTGTGGTCCTTTTAACTATACTTAAGTGAAATTTTGTCTTGTCAGATGATTGCAGGATATTATATATTTTTATTCATGGCTCCTACTCTTGTGCTTATCTGACTGCATATATGGTCCACTCAATTTTTCATGTTGAGAGATCTTTTTCCTTTGTTCAAGAAGGCATCTTGGGATCATGCACATGCATTAATATGTGTCAAAGAATAATAATAAAAACAAGCATAAAAAGGCAGCATTCTTTAAAGTTTCTTTTCCCCTATCTTCCAGTTGTCTTCAAGATTTTCCTTTTATATTAAAATTTGAGGGAATAGTTATTAATATTTTTCCATAATTGATAGAATTTTCATAATCTGATCATTTATTTGAACTCTGTAAATAGACTATCTTATAACCAAAAAGAATCTTCCTCTTTTAAGCTACCAATTAGTCTAGCAGCATTTTTTCAGATACTATTTAATTATTCCTTCTATAAACATCTGTACCATGGATTTGTCTAATTCAAAATATTTGGTTCAAAAGGTATAGCCAGTAAGTAAATGTAAGTTCAAATGAGTTTTATGATGTCTCACATATGTTACTAAGGAAAAATAATAATTCATATTTTATAATGCTTTCAGAATTCAAAGAAAATGATTCTCTCATAGCAGTTTTCTGAAATTTCAAATAAGGAAACTGAGGTTTAGAAAAGTAAGACACTTTGCCTGGAATTATGTTCCTTATTTGTAATTCTATTTTATCATGAATTTAAATGTATTATGATTATGAACTTAAACCCCCAAAGACAATTTCCATATACACCAAAGAATGCAAAAATAGGATTCTATATGAAACTGTGAATCATTTCACAACATTTTTTAAAGTACATAATACATAAATCATTACTTTTGAACCTGCCCTGAATGTCTGTGTTTTCTATCAACTTCTTTCTATTCTCTTCTGAGCTTTTGATGGGGAGAAAGTTTCAATAGTACTATTTTTTCCTACATCAATATTGCTAACCCATTGCTTCTCCCACATTACCAGCTCATTTTTCCAGACTAACTTAGAAAAAGAAAGAGGATGAAAACACTTCAAATAGATAAGCAAAGTTAGACAAAAAGAACTCTCTTAATTATTATATAAATATGTATAAACATACATGCATATATGTATAAATATATACATATATATCTATAGCTGAATATATAGATATAGATAGTGATAGGGACAGAGATAGAGATAGAGATAGAGATAGAGATAGAGATAGAGATAGAGATAGAAATAGAGATGATAGAGATAGAGATGATAGAGATAGAGATAGATGAAGATATAGATTATATATAGATATAGATTATATAGATATAAACATAGATATAGATGATATAGATAAAACACCTATCTGCAAGGATGACTGTCTTAATGGTAGGACTTTTGGACATATGAGTAGTCAATGCTTTGATCAAATTTCTTAAGTCTTTTTCAGTTGAGACTTTTGTTTGGAATGTTGTCACAATTTTATATTCTTGTCAGAATTGTATTTGATTTGCTCAATTGCTGAATTGGGGCTCTGTGTAAGGGCACCTCCATCCCATAATGCACTTTTGGGTGCATTGATCTTCCTCTGTTCCATAGGGTTCTTGTACTGGCCTCCATCTTCTGAGACTTGGTTCCCTTTAATCTTTAGAATCAGGGTCTTCAAAACTCAAAGGTCTAATTTGGTATATCACGTCAGAGAGATGGGTACCTCATTTGGATTTTCCTGATTTGAGTCCTAGATATCCATGGTCTGATTACCTTTAGGATTTCTTGGGGTTTTCACAGGGCAACTGTTTTCTTTCTGCCATTGACTTAAACCTCAGGAAAAATTTCATTTATCACATTTCTCATTGGATTTATTGAGGTCATTATTCAGTCTAGTGCAAACTTCTGGGGTTTTTTTTTGGTTTGGTCATTTTTTTGCTGGATTAAAAATGTGGAAACTCAGCAGCCTGCTGTCATTCAGGTGGTATTAGAAAATAACAGAAATTCTTCACTGATAATAAATGTAAGAACTAGCACTTGAATTGAGTCTTATGACTCTGAGATCTGTAATTCTTTACACTACACTATAATCTTACTGCAATATTTTAAATTAAAAAGATGAATGTACCATAGAAATTTAAAACATTAGAGTTCTCTAAGTTCTTATACTTTTGCAATTATGATTGGGGACAAGAATGGAAGAAAGACTTTTATTAGTCACTTCCTTTTGTTTTTATGTATTAGGCATGTTAATATATAGTTCAATTCAAAAGTGAATTATAATGATGCAAATAAATACTTGCTTTTTCCAAATTCAAATAAATTCATTCATTTCCACTTATTTCCTAGTTCTGTTCAATTCATGGTTGTGTATTTATGGAAATACCAAGGATGATGTTGCTCAAAATAAAAATTTTAAAAAAGGAAAAGAGACTTAGTAGTTCATCCTAGGGAGGTTAATGAATCAGTTCAAGTTTATCTATCCTTGCTGCTTACTTTAATTATGATAAACGAGAGTAACAATTTTGTCTTGAGGGCAGTGAGATTGAAGTGAAAAAAGTGAAGTAAAATCTGTACAACTGCAATCACCCCTAATTGAAATCACCTTTATTATTTTATAACTAATGATCATACCTAGTATTAGTTTAGTGCTGTATGATTTCCAAACTACCTTCAGCTTGTAAAACAAGAGCAGAGATAGCACATGATGGGAGAAATATAGGGAAATGATCTGGAAAGGGATGAATGGTAATAAGTAAAAAGTAGCATCAGCTCAAGAGTAAGAGGAACCTGTAAAATTACACTAGTTAATCAAAGAATCAGGTTCTTTGAATGGAAAACAGTTTGTATAGGTGGGGGTGATGACCTAAGAAAGCAGGGAAAGGTTGAAGGACTTGGATTTGTGTTGAAGATGTATAATTATATTAGAAGAGATAGTATACAGGGAAGGCTGAAAGGAGAGGAGGTCATAGTGAAGTAGAGCGATAACAAAATTATGAGTGACAGATGTAGAAAATTTGTGGGTGATGGAAAATTTAATTAATAACATATGACCTGAAATCTTGACTGGAGTAAAAGGAAATTTTGATCATGGGAGATGATGAAACTGAAAAACTATGAAACACAGAAATGACTGAGATATTAATATGTACTGTATATCAATACAATACAAATACAAAGTGGAGAGTTCTTGTCTTTAATTTTATGACTAAAAAGAAGTGATTTGTTAGAAAATATTATTTTGGGGGCGGCTAGGTGGTGCAGTAGATAAAGCACTGGCCCTGGAGTCAGGAGTACCTGGGTTCAAATCCGGTCTCAGACACTTGATAATTACCTAGCTGTGTGGCCTTGGGCAAGCCACTTAACCCCATTTGCCTTGCAAAAAAAAAAAAGAAATATTATTTTCAAAAAAATCTACCTTTATCAATGATTTTCTCTTTGGTGGTATAACTTATTCTCATGAAAAGAAAAATTTGCATTTGGGAAAGTAGGAAAAGATCAAAAGAGGAAAGAAGGAAGGAAGGAAGGAAGGAAGGAAGGAAGGAAGGAAGGAAGGAAGGAAGGAAGGAAGGAAGGAAGGAAGGGAGGGAGGAAGGGAGGGAGGGAGGGAGGAAGGGAGGGAGGGTGGGAGGGAGGGCTCTTTAAGCCACTAAGTGACTAAGCCTGAATTTGATCTCAAATGTTCCTGGCTCCAAACTCAGAACTATCTACTACAACACCTACCTACATCTCAATAACTCAGTAGTTATTTATATATTGTTTGAATAGTGAAAGAAAATAATAAACTGGGTTAAAGGATTAAGGGAGGGAACCAAGCCAAATAGGATCATATATTTGGAGAGGAAATAAATCTCTGAGCACATCTAGTTCAATCTACTCATTTTGCAAATGAATAAACTGAGTACCAGAAAGGTTAAATAATAATAGCTAATATCTATATAGCACTTACAATATGCTAGGCACTAACTATGCTAAATACTTAATGACAATTATCTCATTTGAGCCTCACAAAAACCCAGGGAGGTAGGTGGTATCCTCATCCATTTTACAGATGAGGAAATTGAGGCAAGCAGAGATGACTTGTCCAAGTCACACACAGCTAATAGGTTTCTGAGTTCACATTTGAACTCTGGTCTACCTGAGTGAAGGACTGGTATTCTATCCACTGTATGACATAGTGGCCAAAATTTTGCCCAGTTCACACAGCTACAATGTCCTAGAGCTGGTACTCAAATTGAGTCCTTTGAAGGATTTATTTTAGGGTATTTTTAGGAAAGGTGTATTTGTAAACAAATGAAGATATAGTAATAAATAAATATAAGAAACAGAAAATGTTTACTGGATCAAGAAGAAGGATTTGGCTTAAAAATAGAGATAAACCTTCCTCTGAAAGAGGAGAGAAATATTTTGAATTGTGAATAAAAATTGGAGTCTATTAAGCTCCCAAGAAATATCTGTCTTCTCCTGAAGCAGGAGATTAAGTCTTATACAGTAAGTGAAAGGGGTAGGAAAGAATAGAACCTGGAAGTCATAGAAAGGAGGAAAATGTTTTGAGCAATTTCCATGGGAAACTAGATAGGGAGATGATGAGAAAGAATAATGCTCCTAAACTAGAGTCAGTGAAATTAGGTTGATTTTTTTTTCCCAGATGTGCTTAATAACTTGGGATCTGGTGTAGGGAAAGAAGACAGTTGTGATTACTGAGATTAGCAGGTCAATGGCAGCAAGAGAAGGTCAAGGAGTCAAGGGTAGACAAGTGAAACATTAAACAGGAAGATTATGGGGTCAAACAAAGATACAGAATCAAGTGAAACCAAAGAAAAGAGAACTAGAGAAAAAGGAAGGTGTCAAGAGCCCAGAGACCTGGATAAGACTAGTTGTGATTGTGGAAAGAGGAGAGGGAGAAGAATAGATGGTCAAGCCTTCTAACTCTTTACCTGACGTTTAACACCAGTCTATTATTTGAAAACTTATTATTTTCTAGAAAGTGAATTTCTCCAGATTCAGATATTCAAAACTTTTGTTTAATCAGTTCTTGGTAGAAACTACAATGGACATACCAAACTGATCTCAGAAGGTACACTACCTAGTACTGATTGTTGTTCAGTCATTTTTCTGTCATGTCCTACAATTCATGAATCCATTTCTTGTCAGTGGTCTGTCATTTCCTTTTCTTGATAATTTTACAGATGAAGAAACTGTAGCAGACAGGGTTAAATGATTTGCCCGGGTTACTTTTCTAGTAAATGTAGATACTGGATTTGAACTCAGGAAGATGAATCTTACTGACTTCAGGTCTGGTACTGATCCATTCTACCACTAATAATAACACCTTAATACAGGCGGCTAGGTGGCACAGTGGATAAAGCACAGGCCTTGTAGTCAGGAGTACCTGGGTTCAAATCCAACCTCAGACACTTAATAATTACCTGTGTGGCCTTGGGCAAGCCACTTAACCCCAATTGCCTTGGAAAAGAAGAAAAAAAGAAAAAAAATGAAATAAGACCTTAATACTCAGGAGCCTGATTCAACCTCTTGAGAAGACCAAACTTATCCATCTCCTATATCTTCTGAATAAAGAGCATGTTGATATTTCAAATATATATGTATATGAATAATTTAACAGTGTCTATTTTATATTCTTTGTGTCCATTACTTTATATGCTTTAGGAAAATGAAGTAACATAACATTGGTCATGGTTCTTCTGTCCTTAGGAAATTTGGATAGGGAAGATTGCTTCCTGGTCATTATACCATGGATTCTTGAATCAAATAGGAAACAACTATGAAATGTATTCCTGATTCCTCATTTAACAATGTTCAATGAGACAAAGAAGAATATCATTTCCACCTGTAGCCAATGTTCCTGTATTTCAGATTATTTAATTATTAGTCTTTCTTTCCTTACTTCCTCCTTTGTGATTAAAAATAACAAAAATAACAAAAACATAGATTGTCAGAGGAGGAGGGGACTTTCAAAGACTCATAATTTAGTCTTTTTATTCATAGTTGAAGAAACTGAAGGTCAGAGAAGATGAGATAATTATTAAGAACCTGAACTGACATTTATGTTAAAGCATAACAGCATGATAAAGCAGAAATAAGAAAACTGACCTGGAGGAAGGATGTTCCCTATACCATGAATAACTTTCTGAGATCTAAAGAATTTATAATACTAAACTGATCCTATCTTCCAGGTGAAGTTTCCCTTCTAATTGTGCACCAATAGAAGGTCTACAGAGTCATAGAAGTCTTGAATGTTTCACATTGGGAATCTAAAGAAATCTAAAGATTTCTTAGAAAAGAAAAAAAAAACCAAAAAACACAAACAAAACCTCCTAGCAATGTTGATCATTTGAAATTGAATTTAAAAGAATACCACATAAAAACAATAAATTTAAATATTTTTGCAAACAAGTATTATGCTTCACTTTGGCACTGGGGCTACCATCATGGCTTCTCAAAGGTTATGCCAGTGAAATGCAATTCATGAATGGATTTGTTCATGCTGGAAAAGCTTCCAATATGCTCCCATCAGCACACTTTTACTCCTTGCCAAGAATCAGCCTAACTAAGCACAGTAAAGCTCACAACCAGTAGGTTGGCTACTTGTGATAGATTCTATAGACATGGCAACTTGGTCCTATGTAAACCTCCTCTACTTCTGCAGTGACAATAGCAGAGAGGGGCAAAACTTGAGGCCAAGGGGAAACTGATTATCAAAATGTTTAAAAAGTGTACTAAATAAAATGCTTTGAAAACATGTTTCTAGATTATTTAAAAATATTAATTTAGCCATCAGTATCCACAATAGAAAATCCTTAGGCAATGACCATACTGAAATTTACAAATATTAATTTAGTCATCAATATTCAAAAATCTGAAAAACCTTAGTCAGTGACCATACTAATTGACATTCTAATGAAGAAAATGAATCTACTCACCCTTACTATACATGAAATCAGATGACAAAAAGGGACTGTAGCTAAATGTAAGGGTAGCCTTACAGATTCTTCCTAAACAGAAAATAAAGTTAGTTCTATGGTACTTCCAAAGGGGAAGAGAAATATAATTTCATGAGATTCTTGATTCTCTCAAATTGAAGTATTCATGATATGCATTTACAAAAATCTCTGTCATCTGGAAAACTGAAGTGATCTAGGATAGAGTAGATACTTAATCAAAGCTTATTGACTTAAAGGAAATCAAGAGAAAACGAAATACTGTGAAGAATTCATTCAGAAAATTCAAATCAAATCAATAAAAATGTCAATATCTGTGATTTAAATAAAAAGTTCATTTAGAGACACACACACATCATCTGACCATGAATATATATATATATGTATATATATATACATATATATATATATACATAAGTATGCATGCAATGTATGTATATATACACATATTCAGAGAGAGGGAAAGAGAGGGGTAGAATTTAACAGTAAGGGAATCAAAGAGTCTAAGGCTTCTCAACTTCACAGAAGCTTTATATATATATCTCTTTCTAATCTGTCAACAAACATTTATTAACCACCTACCTTGTGTCAGACAAAAGGATACAAAGATAAGATAAAAAGAATATATATGTAAAGAAAGATATAAGATATAAAGATAGATTAATATGTAAAGAAATATTATATATACATATATATGAAGATATAAAGAAAGATTAAAATAAAAAGTCCCTACTCTCAAGAAAGTTACAATCTATTGTAAACAACTATGCATGCAAACAACTATGTATAAATAAGATATAGGCAGATTAAATTGAAGAAAATCTCAGAGGGAAGGTATTGACATTGAAGGGGTCCATGAAAACCTTTTTATTTCTTTTATTAAAGATTTTATTTGAGATTTACAATTTTTCCTCCAATCTTACTTTCCTCCCCCCACCCCACCCCCCACGGAAAGCAATCTGTCAGGTTTTAATTTGTTTCCATGTTGTACATTGGTCTAAATTGAGTGTGATGAGAGAGAAATCATATCCTTAAGGAAGAAACAAAAAGTATGAGATAACAAGATCAGACAATAAGATATCTGGGGTTTTTTTCTAAATTAAAAGGAATAGTCCTTGAACTTTGTTCAAACACCACCATTCTTTCTCTGGATATAGATGGTATTCTCCATTGCAGACAGCCCAAAAATGCCCCTGATTGTTGCACTGATGGAACGAGCAAGTCCATCAAGGATGATCATCACCCCCATGTTGCTGTTAGGGCATACAATGTTTTTCTGGTTCTGCTCATCTCATTCAGCATCAGTTCATGCAAATCCCTCAAGGCTTCCCTGAATTCCCATCCACAACATACATATACCACAGTTTGCTAAACCATTCCCCAAATGAAGGACATTTACTTGATTTCCAATTCTTTGCCACCACAAACAGGAATGCTATGAATATTTTTGTACAAGTGATGTTTTTAGCATTTTTCATCATCTCTTCAGGGTATAGACCCAGTAGTGGTATTTCTGGATCAAAAGGTATGCCCGTTGGGTGTAGTCATGAAAAACCTTTGTAAAGAAGATATGATTTGAGTTGACTTGAATAAAGCCAGGAGTCAAAGATGAGGAGGGAGAAAATTCCAGGCATGGAAAATATTCAGTAAAAATGCAATCAGAAGGAATATCTTCTATAAGGAATAGCAAGGAGACCAGTGTCTCTGGATCACAGAGTATGAGGGTGGGAGGAAAGAACATATAATAAAACCGGAGAGGCAGGAGGGTGTCAGGTGCCATGTGAGGTGACGAAAGGATTTTACACCCAGAGGGGTTTTCATTCTGGAATTAATAATAGGGAGTTAATGCAGTTTATTAAATAGTGAAGTAACATGATCAGACTGTGTTTGAGAAAGATTTATTTGACAATTATGAAGAAGGATGGACTAAAATGGGAAGAGATTTGAGGCAGGCAAACCAAACAATAAGCTATCATAATAGTTCAGCCATAAGATAATGAAAGTTGGTACTAGGGTGCTGGTAGTTTCAGAGGAGAGAGAGGGCCACTTATAAGAGATATGAGAAAAGTGGAATGATTCCATTCTTGATATTGGAAGTCATATCTACAATATCAAAGTCACAAATCTTTTGAAATGTTGAAGTTAATCAAAAGCACCTTATCCTTTACAAATAATAATACCATAATAGATCCTAATGAGTGACTTTGGAGTCAAATTATCTGAACTTAATAATACAAGCAGATGTTAGGATATTCATTATATGGCTTAGGTAAGAGAAAAACAGAAATTGCTAATGATAAAGGGATAAATTATTTTATTCAGTTTTTAAGTCTTTTGATGATCACCCTGTATTACATATATTCCTAGGTTCTTCCCTACTGGGATCCAATGATTTCATCTGTTTTGAATATTCAATCTATTATATAAAATTTTTAAGTGGCTTCTGGAGAAGATCTCTACATTCAGAATTGATATTTCCAATCAATATTTTCCAAACTATCTTACCTAATTAACACCATGGCTCAATCAGGATGGATTCAGAGTTTAGTTCTATCTGAACCCCCCAAAATATAGACCTGTTGGTCTTCTGGAAACTCTTCAAAATTTTATAGCAAGTTTCTCAGCAATCCATGGAATTTGAAATATTAACCCAATAACTTTTATATGAATTTTGCAGGTTTTAAACACATTACTATGCTTTCATTGCATGG
The DNA here is from genome assembly GCF_037893015.1 of Macrotis lagotis. Classification (NCBI taxonomy): domain Eukaryota; kingdom Metazoa; phylum Chordata; class Mammalia; order Peramelemorphia; family Peramelidae; genus Macrotis; species Macrotis lagotis. The sequence continues at coordinate 116,183,560 of NC_133662.1, forward strand.
TTAATTTTTTTCAATACAGTCTAACACTATGCACAAAAAAATCTGTAAATACACTCCCACTTAAATGAGGATATTAGACAGACATATCATGTTATGTTACATCACATCACATAATGTTTTTCTTTGTATTTTCTCCATTCCACTAAATGTATTGTTTTTGTATCATATATAATTCAGACATGGTTGGTATAATGGTATAGAATGTTTGATTAAGAGTCAAGAAAGACAGAATTGTGTCTCAGACAAGTAGATGTGTGTGTGTGTTTGACCCATTAAGAAGGTAATATTTTAATACCTTTGATGCTTAGCAGTATGCCTGGCATATTGTAGGGCCTTAATAAATGCTTCTTGAGTTGAATTGAATTCAGTAACCATATCACTCTGAGCAAATCAGTTAATCTCTCAATGACTGGTTTCTCTTGCTGATTAAGTAGCAAATTCATGAGGTTGTGGAGAAGTTCAAAGGAGATAAGATGGCTAATAAACTTCTCAATACTTTCTATAATGTAAGCTGATATTATATAATAGATGAGTATAAGTCATAAATTCTTACTATGCTTCATAAAGGAAGAGCGCATAAACCATATTTGAACATTATTTACTATCCAATCATTTGAACTGTAGGTATTTATTACTTTCTCTACTGAATTATTGTTTCCTACAAGGCTATTCGAATGCTATTTCTTTGAGCCCTTTGCCAGAACACCATGATCAGGCTCAGAGTGGGCAATATTTGTCTTTTGAAAGATGAACTGCTCATTTAGAATGATGTAATAAAAACTTTGGAGCCTGAGTGCAGAGTAAAACATACCATGATCACTTTTTAAAATTTCTTTTATTTTTAAAATTTTTTCCTAATATTTCCTCCTTAGTTCTAATTCCTCTTTCATAAAATATTGTACATGTATAACCTATATAAGAGAGATCATTTCTAGAAGAAGGGAAGAGGGAAGGGAGGATGGTAGGAAAACATGTAACTCAAAAACTTGCAAAGGGATGACTATAGATTATCCACTGATATTGACTTCTTTGCTCTTTCTCTTATCTTCACTCAATTTCCCACTCCTAGCATTTCACTAGCAGTCCTTCATTCCTGAATTGCTTTTTCTACCCTTCTACACATCTGTCTTCTCTTTCTAATGTCATCAATATTTCCATATTTTTTAAAATACTTTTCCAGACCCCCTGAAAAGTAATTTTCCTTCCATTTGAGATTCTTTATACTGTCCCCTCTATTCACACATATATTTGTGTATTGTTAACCATAATTTTCTTAGGCCAAAAATGAAATGACAAAGTTAGTTTTATACATGTGGTTTTGAGGGGCAGAACCAAGATGGCGGTGTGAAGGCAGGAATTCCTGGAAACTCATTCCCAAAAAAAACTCCAAAAGTCATCAACTTATAACACTAGCCAAAATTTAGAGGGGAAGAACCCACAGAAAGACTGAGCAATACAATTTCCCAGGCCAAGAAAACTTAGAATTTCCACAGTAAAGATCTGTTTTACCTGGCCTGGGGGTTGGAAAACGCCACAGTGCAGCGCCAGCACAGCACAGCTGGCCAGGCACCTGGGTCCATGGCAGAGGGGGTGATTTCCAGATCTCCTGGCCTAGGGATCATTGGGGACAGCCAAAAGGGGTGGTGAGAGAACTGTGCTGCACCAGAGTGCGTGCAGAGTGGACCTCGACCTCAGACCAGCCCTGAGGTGAGAACCTATAGCGGGAGTCAGCAGAGCCACCCAGCACACCCATAGCTCTCAGTTTATAGACGGTAAACAGGTTGGGAGACACTAAAGAGGTCTCTCTGCTCTCCCTGTGGCAGGACTCTGCTGTTTGCCTACACTCAGATACAGATTGAAGTCTGGACCGCCACAACACCACCATAGTGGAGCAGGGACCATCCTCACAGCTCTAGGGCAGGGGGAAGGACCTGAACACAGGCAGAGGATCAGTCAGAGCATCTCATAAGACCTTGGAAGAATTAAGGTCACTGTGGGTTGCCCCCCACCAAAAAAAAACAACAAAGCCTTGGAAGTGCAGTAAATCAGTCATAGACTGAGGAAATGAGCAAACAACAGAAAAAAAGAAGAATTTAACCATAGAAAATTACTTTGGTCCCATGAAGGATCAAAATATATATATATATACATATATATATATATATGTATGTATATATATATTCAGATGATGACAAAAATTGAGGTTTCTGTAGCCAAAACTTCTAAGAGAAATAGAAAATGGGCTCAGGCTATGGATGAGCTCATAAAAAGACTTTGAAAAGCAATTAAGGGAGATTGAAGATAAATTGGGAGGATTTCGATACAGATAAATCATGAAAACCAAGTCAGCAATTTAGAGAAAGAAATCCAAAAAATACTGAAGAAAAATGTTAAAAAAACAGTTTAGGCCAAATGGAAAAAAGCAACACAAAAGGCAAATGAGGAGAATAATGCCTTAAAAAGAAGAATTGGCTAGCTGGAAAAGGAGATAAAAAAGCTCTGAAGAAAATAACTCCTTCAAATGCAGAATGAAACTAAAGGAAACTGATGACTTTGCAAGAATTCAGGAAGAAATCAAACTATACCAAAAAAAAATTAGAAGACAATGTGAAATATCTCAATGGAAAAACAACTGACCTTGAAAACAGATCCAGAAAAATAATTTAAATATTATTGGGCTACCTGAAAGTATTTTTTTTAGGTTTTTTTTTTTTTTTGCAAGGCAAATGGGGTTAAGTGGCTTGCCTAAGGTCACACAGCAAGGTAATTATTGTTTGAGGCCACGTTTGAACTCAGATACTCCTGACTCCAGGGTCAGTGCTCTATCCACTGCACCACCTAGCTGCCCATACCTGAAAGTCTTAACAGGAAAACAGGCTAGACTTGATTTTTCCAGAAATAATACAACAAAATTGCCCTGAGATCCTAGAAGCAGGGGATAAAATAGAAATTGAGGGAATTCACTCATTACCTCCTGAAAGAGAACCCAAAAGAAAAACTTCCAGGTATATTATAGTCAAACTCCAAAACTCCTAAGTTAAAGAGAAAATACTAAAAGCTTCCAGAAACAAGCAATTCAACTACTGTGGCTCTATGGGCAAAAACAAAGGATCTGGAAGTATCTACATTAAGGCTTCATAAGGCTTGGAATATGATATTCCAGAAGGCGAAAGATCTTGATTTATAACCAAGAATCAACTACCCAGCAAAAGTAAACATGCTCTTAGAATGAAAAATATGGACCTTCAATGAAACAAGGGACTTTCAAACTTTTCTATTGAAACAACCAAAGCTGAACAGAAAGTCTGATCACCAAGTATAGGAATCTGATGAACCATAGAAGGGGTGGATGAGAAGGACTAATTATGAGGAACTTAATGATGTTAATTGCTTGTATTTCTGCATGGGAAGAATATACTAATAACTCATATGAACTTTCTCATATGAGAGAAAGAGCTGTTAGAAGGAGCATAAAAAGACAAGGTACAAGAAGGAACTGAATATAATGGTATAATATAGTAAAAAGATGTAGTCAATGGGTAATAAAAGAAAGTACTGGGATTAAAATAAAGGAGGGGAATAAAGGGCTAAGCCATTTCAAAGAAGAGTCAAGAAAAAGCTTTACAATGGAGTGGAATGGGGAAAGGTGAGGGGGAATGACTGAGCCTTCCTTCTCATCAGAAACGGCTCAGAGAGGAAATAACATACACACTTAATAGAGTATAGGAATATATCTTACCCTAGAGAAAAATGAGAGGAAAGGATGGGATAAGGAGGAATGAGGTAGGGAAGGAGGGAATAGATGAAAGAAGAGAGGCAAGATTGTGGAAGATGTTAGCTGATATTATATAGTATAGGGGCATAAGTCATAAATTCCTACTATGCTTCCTAAAGGAAGAGAACATATAAGGTATTTAAATAAAATAAAATAAAAAGAATAACTAATTTTAGGCCTTTAAAAAATCTACAAGTATTGTGAAATCTTTGCTAAGTGACTGGAATGCACACTTCCTACCTTTTCATCCCCACCCTGAACCAAAAGGGAGTCCAAAAGTTTTTATTTTGAAGACAAGATTTTTGATATTTCTTAGGAAACCTATCCCAAAGGCATAAATAAATCTCTTGGCTGTAATAGATCACAGATTTAGAGTTAGAATGGACCTTAGTGCTCAAACATTAGAGTTACCACACTCATTTTTCAGATGATGAAACTGAAGCATAGAAGGGAATAAGTTCCTTGTATATACACATAGCTAATGTTAAAGTCCTTACCTCAAAAAGATGAAGGTCTTCCACTATATCCAGGTTGATCCCAGTTGTCTTGATCCAGATCTTGTCACTGGACCCAGATGACTTTGGAGGAGAAAGTGAGACTGATAACTTTGTACAGATCCCCTCACTTAAATCCAGCTCATCTGCAAGTCATGTCATCACCTCTCTAATGTCATGTCATTCTTTGAGATGAAAGGACAAACAACAGTAACAGTTAATATGCCTGAGGAAGAATCTGAGTTTGTTTTCCAGGCTCAGTGCTCTACCCATTATCAATCAGAAGAAAGGACTCTAGGGACAGAGGGATGGTTCAGGACATGAAGAATGCTGGGGTATGGTAGAGAAGTCTGCAAAGTCAAGAGAGGAGTTAATTGAAGAATGAAGACCATTTTGAGCAACTTAAGGAAGATGGTCCACAGCAGAGGGGAGAATAATGGTAGAGGAATCATTTGGAAGACTATTTTAAGGGGACGAGGATTCACATTCTACCTCTGGTATTTACTTCCTGTCTTCTCTGGTTCTCAGTTTCCTTATTTGTAAAAATAAAGAAATTGAGCAAATTAGTCGGAGACTTCTTGCATTTCTAAACTTTTTACCATATGTTCCAAGTTCAAGAAATAGATGATCAGGGTTAAAATAAAAGGGTGGTCATGTGATTAAAGAGAAGGGGTCAAACATAAGAGATGTTGGGAACATTGTGGATGATTAAGGAGTCAAATTACCTTTCTTTAGTAACAGTTATGAGAACAATGATAATTGCAACTTAAGAGATAGTGTAGTACAGTGGATAGAGAGCTATTCTTGGAGTCTGGGTTACTTAGCTCAAATCCTGCTTCTTGCACAGATGTTCTTTTTGCCATGGGTCAAGTCATGCAATCTTTTACTATCAAAGGAATCTCTCATAGACAATAAATAGAGGGAGTTTTTTGCCAAGAGTTCACTCTACCAAGGCGATCACAGGTCCTGCCTTCTCACTATCCAATTTTATTACGCAGATGCTATATTTTCCCATTTTTACAAATGAGAAAACTGAGGTTCAAAGAAATTAAATGATTTAGCCAGAATCACACAACTGGGGAGTTTTGGAGACAGGATTCAAATTCAGACTTTCTTTACTCTATCTTAATATCAATTTGACACCATGCTGTTACCCCATCTGACTATTCATGATTTACATATCAGTCAGTATCTTGGAAATAAACAATAAAAATATAAATGAATGTGTGAAAAAATAAGAACTCTGTTGGTCACTGTGTTAGGGAATGGCAGTAAGTAATATTCATATTCTAAAGGGGAAAGATACAGAAAAAAAGGTTTAGAAAAGTCATGAGGAAGTCTGGAACTAAACAAGGAAAGCTGAAGGCTTACCTAATAGAACCCATCAAGGGGTCCATGGGGCAGAGTTAAGAGGAGAAGGACAAAGAAGATGACAAGAGAGCAGATGTAATCTTTTCAAAATAGCTTGAAGTACAACTCAATGAAGAAATTATTTAACATTTACCATCCATCTGAGGACTGGAATTGACATAATCCTGATTCATTCCCCTGCCTTCTTTTAGCTAAATGATACAAATCATGTCTATGAAATCACTTTAGACAACTATTACCTGATGTAGGGTGGGCCCAGAATTGAGCTCTGCCATCTCTCCCACTTTTAAGCTGTCAGTTAATTACACTGACTTTATTGATTCCATCTTCCAAATAATGTTTTTCCTCTTGTCAACCCTTCTACCTATAATACTCTGCATCCTCATCTATGTCCCCTGGCTGCCCTGTTTTCTTTCAAGAATCAAGGTTTTTCCTGTTACCCCTAATTCTGCCCCTCTGAGAATACTTCCAATTATTCCTCAATATATCTTCTATATACATAGTTGTTTGCATGTTGTCTCCTCCATTAGAAAGTGAACTCAAATAGGGCAGAGGCTGTGATTGTGTCATTCTTCATATCTCTAGTGCATAGAATGTATGTCTGGCATACAGCTAACATTTAATAAATATTTGTTAACTGATTATGCTGTTGTTGACTGTTCTCCCCATCCAACCACAAAGCATCCACCATTACTGGATAGTCGAGTTTGTGATCCCAAAGGTCAGGTTAATTATTTAAAGGACACAGTTTATATTTCTTATTTAGGACATTAGAACTATATTTTTAAAATAGAAAATATCAGTATCTGCTCTCCTTCCTCTTCTCCATAAGGTGCATTAAAAGTAAATTGGCATCATTGCAAGTTCTACATTTTTTACTATTCCAATAAAATCATTCTTCATTTTGAAAAAAATTCAAATTTATTTCTTTGCTTCAACTGTATGAAACTTCAACTAGTGATGCATAAAAACAAACACATCCAAGAAGTTTACTTGTCATTTCTCAGGGAATTTCTCTTAAGGAAGAGAAGATAAATAACCACAGTTATCTCAATCATGTTTAAAGAGAATTTGTGAGGGGAAATAAAGTTGTGAGAAATAATTTATTCCTAATTTTCTACAAGAACTCTTTTTGGTTTCTTTCATATTATTTTGACTGCCGTATTCTATTTCAATAAGAGTTGCTATAAAACCTTATTTTGCTTCTCCAGGAGAACAATGTCAATAATAAGTAGATGTAAATAACAGTAACTGGGTTCACAAATGAACTATTATCTCCCAGAATGCTCTTTTGAAAAGTTCTAATCAATTTTAGGCAGCCAAGTTGTACAAAGAGTAATGGGTTGGACTTAAAATATAGACAGATGTCAATTCAAATACTGCCTCGGAAACTTAATAACATATGATCCTGGGCAAGTTATTTAATCACTCTAAGCTTCAGTTTTCTCATCTATAAAATGGGAATAATATAAATGCTAGCTATTATTTGTTTGTGCAACCTTCTGACTGCTTTGAGGAATAATTTGTAGAAGTTTATCTTTAAATTATAAAATAGGACAAAATTTTTTAAGGATAACCATGATATGCTAAAAGGAAAACCAATAGAGATGTCTCTGGCAAATAGGATATTAGTCATTTCCTGCAGTCAGTCATCCCATTTTTTACTTTGTGTTTCTTAGTAGCTAAGGTCAAACAAAAAAATAGAAGCATTGTACTGTATAAGATCTTCTTTTTTTATAAAAAGAACAAATCAAATGCCTCTGGTGAGACAAACTTTTTTCCTAGTACTTGACACTAGAAAGAAGTTGTCATATATATGCTCATATAAGGGGCCTTGGACTGTGCAATGGATAGACAAAGTCTTCCATTGTGTTTTTCAAAAGTTATAAAAACATTGCTCAAGGTAACCTTTCTTGTATATCCTTGAGCACATAGATTTAGAGTTGAACCAAATACTCAGATTAGCAAGCATAGAGAAATGGGCACATTAAATAGAAGGTATCTCAATCAAGATTTTGAAAATATATAAGACCAAAGTAAATTCCTGGTTCAGATCTCTGAATAATGCCCATAGATTTGATGCTTATGCAAATGATGAAAGAGGAATCCAAATGCTTTACTTACCAGATATGTAGGAGGGGGGAATAGATGCCCTTTTGTTAAAATTTACATGATTTAGTTTTAACAGAGACTCTGTGGTTTTTTAGTGTTGTTTTGTTTTTTGTTGTTGTTGGATTTTTTTTCTAATTTTGCTTATTTAAGACAATGGGATTAAGTGACTTGCCCAAAGTCATACAGCTAGGTAATTGTTAAGTGTCTGAGGCCACATTTGAACTCAAGGCCTCCTGAGTCCAGGATCAGTGCTCTATCCACTGTGCCAACTATCTGCTCCTATTAATGGGTTTTTAATGTTATTTTATTTTGTTTTGTTTTAAGTCCTGAATTTTGAGTAAATATGACTTTCATTCAAGATTTAACTATCATGTATCAAGTTACCTGATATATTGATGAGTTCCTCCCTGATCCTTTATTTAGAGGATGTATCCAGGCCAGCCATTCTCATTCCACTGTTCTCCCAGCTCTACTTCTCACTTTATGAATTTTTTCCCATCAAGCCCCAGATTGTATTCTTCTCATCCCAGAAGAAGTCATCATTCCTATGGCCTTCTCATCCATGGAAATCTCTCTCTCACTATAGAATTAGTGAGTTCCTAATTAGTGAGATCCTCAGTTTTGAGGAAGCCCCTAAATCAACCATGCTGGCTCCTTCAAGATCTGCTACTGACTCAATGGACTTCCCATTGTGTCACATGTGAATACCTTTACCTCCACCCCCACAAACACACACACACTCTCTTTTTAGATTAGTTTTGTTTTGTTTGGGGAAGGTTTTATGTTTTATTTTCTTTCATTAGAATTTAAATTCTTTGAGATCAGAAATTTGTCTTTCTTTTTGCCTGTATGTCTATTCTCAGCACTTATCACTGTGCCTAGACATATAGATGTACTTTTTAAAAGTTATGGACTTCCTGAGGAGAAGTGACCTTACAAAACCTGCCTTTAGCCATAAATGGTCAGAGTGAACCCCACCTTCTCTAAATATACATACATGTGCATGTGTGTATGTATAATGTGTATATGTATTCATATATTTTAACATATGCATAATGTATTAATATATTTCTGAATAAGAAAACACACATTTTTCCTGTACCACATTTTTGATACTTACCTTGTAAAATGGAAGGCACACTAGGATGTATTTTGAAGGATGAAATTGCACTTATTATTGAGCAATTTTCAACCAATTATTGTATTTCTTCAAGTCTGATTTACCTCTTCTATAAAATATATATGCCAGCCCTTAAAAGATAACATTGGAAAAGGTCTTCATGTGAAGCCCCAGAGAGGAACATAAATTGATCTTGAAACCAAAATGTTCTCTTGGAGAATCTCAAAAAGAATTTTAATAATCAAGAGGAAAACTTGGGAAAAGAAATAACAAGCATGCATGAGAGAGTAAACAGTTTGGAAAAGGTAGTACAAAAATTGAATAAAAAACACAACTTCTTTAAAAATACAGCTGGGCAAATAGAAAAAGAATGGGCCAAACTGGGAAAAAATCCACTGAAGAAAACAACTCCATTAAAAATAGAATTGTCACATGTAAAAGGAGACACAAAATTAATTCCTTAAAAATTAGAATTGAGCAAGTGAAACCTGATGACTACATGAAATATCAAAGACCATTCAAACAAAATCTTAAAAAAATGAAAAAGTAGAAGAAAAAATAGAAGAAACTATAAAATGCCTTATTGAAAAAAGCAACTGATCTGGATAATAGATATAGGAGAGAAAATTTAATAATTATTGGACTACTTGAAAGCCATGATCAAAAAAAAGAGTGTGGACAACATCTTTCAAAAATTATCAAGGAAAACTTCCTGTTATTCTAGAAATACAGGGTAAAATAGTCATTGGAAAAATCCACCAATCCCCTCCTTACAGAGATTCCAAATTGAAAACTCCAAGTAATATTATAGTCAAAATTCAGAATTATCAGGTCAAGAAGAAAAGACTGTAGGTAGCCAGAAAGAAATAATTCAAATATTATGGAGCCACAGTCAGGATTATTCAGGATTTAAAGGATCAGAGGGATTGGAATTTGATAATCCACAGGGCAAAAAAGTCAACTACAGAGCAAAATTGTGCATACTCTTTTAGAGAAAGAAATGAATTTTCAATGAAATAGGCGACTTACAAACTTTCCAAATGAAAAGACTATAACTGAACAAAAAAATCTGATCTTCAAGTTTAAGACTCAAGAGATGAAAAAAAGGTAAACACAAATTGCAAGGCACTAAACAAATAAATTATTTATATTTAATATTCCTAATTAACTTATAAATTAGTATTGCCCTAGTGATTATCCTTTTATCTTTTTTTCTCAACCAGAGGGCAAATTATTCAAGACAGAGAGAATATCTTCTATTTCTTTGTTTTTCCTATCTCATCTGGCACAGAATCTTACTTATAGAAGCTGTTTAGTGAATCTTTATGGATTGATTAAACAAAAAGTAATAAAAGTATAAGCCATCTTCTTTAGGTTTCAAATGCTATACTTAAGTAAAGTTTTGTTTAGTTTTATTTTGATTATTCATCTTACTTTTACAAATTGTACTCGACATCCAGGCATAAAAATCAATACTTTTATAAAAACTCAAGATTATTTTATCATTAACTCTTAACCTTTAGTTTCTCTAATAGAAACTGAACCAATATTAAAAAAGAAACAAACATCTACTAAACTTGTTCTTAACCAGTATAATCAAAGCCATGCATGAAGAATTGTAATGTTCTTCCCTAATAAACAGAATGGCTAATATTTTAATCTTTAGATATTATAGATATACCACAGCTGAATAATTTAAAATGTACTCTCAATTTGACAATTTTGTACTATTAACTATATTTTCACAATGAGTGATTACATTATAGTTGAAAAATTTTGTTTATATCTTTTTAATGATCAGAAAATAAAATAGTGTGACAGCAACATTTTATTTGATTTCTTTCATTAAAAATGCACTCTATAGTTCAAAATGATACCATTGTGAATTCTGAAATTGTAGTTAAGAATTAGTCTGGTTCTGCTTAATTATGAAATATTAAAAAAGTAAGTTTTATGGAATCTATTTTTATGACTTTCTTTTATGTAATTAAAATATAATTAGAAATCTAGAAATCATAAATATTGCCAAAATGCATCTCTATTTAGCATTGATTTTAGGGTCTAAAAACAAGGGAAAGGTAAGGATAGATTAGCAGAAAAGGAAAAGAAAATAATGCTAAAAATCTTTCCCTGCCTTTTTACCAACTTCTTGGACATGTAACCAGTGTCTCTACTATTTTCAATGAAGAATATTCCCATGCTTTGAGGCTTTTTTTGTTACAGGCCCACCTGGGATCAAAGAAAATGTATCTGCCTGTGATCTCAACTAACTCCATTTGCTCTAATTGCAAGCACTTTCACCAGACTAACCAGATTTTATTGCTTCCAAAGGCCAATAATCAGAGGAAAGGAAGATACCTATGGTGCTGCAATCTCACTCATTAGAATGAAGATAGTGTTAGTCTCCTTTGCAGAGTATTTCTAAAATATCTCTACCTTCAAAATCAAAGACTTAGGGTTGAATTTTTAAGTGATCATCCACTGGCACCACCAATTCACCCTGCAGATAACTCCTTCTAGAGATCACTAGCCACCAGAGTGCTTTAATACTGTGGCTAGAATTACCTAATTCCATTGTGCAGTCAGGTACTAGCACATGAAGTAAGAGCAATGAGTAAAAGATGCAAAGAGGTGAATTTCAGTTCAATGTAAAGAGAGGGAAATTATTAGATGCTTAAATGGAATGGAATACCTTGGTAGATAGCAGGTTCCTTTTCTCTGATTGTATTCAAGCACTTGCCCACTTACTGAAAATCTTACAGTAAGTTTCTGTTCAAGTGTGGATTAGATTAAATGGTCTCTTGAAGGTCCTTCTAACTGTAAGTTTCCATGATATATTGAAGCCTATGAAATGGGAAAGGCAAAGATTACCTTATTTTATACATGAGGAATTTATATGAAAAAAAAATGTTTGGACCAATATAGGAACAGCTGAAATGCTAACATAATATTGAAAAAAACAACTAATAGACTTTTGAGAACTTCTCTAAAAGAAAAACTCCATCTGATTTCTAGGCCTTTGCTTAAAAATTAGGACTTGATAAGTGAGTTCCACCAGACCAATCCACCAGACCAATTGTTTCTCCAATTCACAGTTTTACAAATAAAGCATCCAGCCATGCCTTTACTATTGCCCTTAAGTGTCACAGCCCTTTCTGTGTCTGAAAACCGAAGTTTTCTGTTTGAGTGTTCAAAGTCTGCCAGTATCTTTCACATTATAAGGAATAAACACACTTTGAGGTTAGAAAATTCTCAGTTGTCTAGTTTGATTTGAGAACTATCTTATTCATATCATAAGTGAAGGAAATGAAAGACAAATTACTAAAATTGAACTCAAGGGGTAAATTTTTATAAAACTTCTATCTCCCTATTATAAATTTTATATACAAATGAATTGTGGCTTATGAATTGATTCCAGACTGAAAATCATAAGCTTCACTTATAGGATCCATTGCCTAAAAATCTAATAACTTGATATTTCCAACTTGAAACATTACTTCTCTCAAGAATAGAATTTACTGTTAATATTTAATTTAAAAGGCAAACTATATAACAGACCATATATGTGTGTGTGTGTGTGTGTGTGTGTGTGTGTGTGTGCATAGGCACAAAATTTGTCTGCTTCCTTCCAAATCTTTGTATTGATATCTTTTGTTTTTTATATTGCCTTCATTTCAAAGTATATCCTTCTTCCACTGAACTCAAATTCCAATTCTGTGTAATGAGAATAAAAAAGAAAGAGGATCTGAGAGTATACACAAAGTTCAACATCCACAGTTTCCCATTTCTCCAAAGAAGGAAAGGAGGTACTTTTCTAATCTATTATTTAGGGTCCAGCTTCATTGTTACAAATATGAATTGCTCAGTTCCTTTTTTGTTAGTTTTCTATATACATATTTTGTAATCATTCTGTATAGTTTTCCTAGTTAGACTTAACTTCATTCTGCATTATTTTAAATAAATCTCCTCATGATTATCTGAATTTTTTTTCTTTATTCATGCCTTCTTCTATCCACATGCCATAATTTAAACATTTTCCAGTTAATGAATATCTTATTTTATTTACACATCTTTGCTACCACACACACACACACACATACACACACACACACACACACACACATACACACACACACACACGCGCGCGCACAACACTCTCAAACTTTTCTATGAATGTGGTGATGAATATTAGACCTTTCTGTCTTTTATTTCATTCAGGGTTATATCTGAACAGTGCGGTCTCTGGATAAAAAGACTTGGAAATAATAATATTTATATTTATATAAAGATTACTATGTGTGCTGTGTGCTTTATAAATATCTCATTTGACTGTTGTTAGTCACTTTAAAAAATTTGAATTTTTTTTCCAGTATGGTTAGATCTATCCTTTTCCCTGTCAACCATCCCTTCAACACTGACTATTCTCATCTTTTGTCATCTTTGCTAATTTCCTGAGAGAGAAGGGAAAGCTCAGGCTGCTTTGATTTGTGATTCTCTTATTATAAATGATTTGAAGAAATCTTTCAAGTAGTTAATAATTTTTAATTCCTTCAGGATCATTTGTTCAAATCATTTTGAAGGGTGGTTTTTGGTATCAAATATGTTAATTGTCCATATAATTTTGGATATCAGTTTCTCATCAGAAATATTTGCTGCAGCAATTTTTCCCAGTGAAAAATAACTCTCCTCAGGCTAGTTATATTGATTTTTTTTAAAAGTACAAAAGCCTTTGAATTCATGTGATTTGAAATTATCTATCTTCTCCTTTGTGATGCCATCCACCCATTATTTGGCTAAAAATCATCTCCCTAAATATAGTTGTGAATGGCACTTGAGCTGGTTCTTACTTATTAATTTTTTCATAACTTGATCTTTAACCTTTTAACAGCATATTTATTTTTTGAGTTTATTTAGGAATATAGTGTAAGAGTTTGATCTAAACCTAACTTCCAATTTTCCTAAGCAGCAAAAAAAGAGATATTTTTCCTTTCTTTTTAACATCATTAGTTGTTTTTTTTTTTTCCCGGATAGTGCTATATGTATGTGAATCCTTGATCTTAGAAGAAATATATTCATTATAATAACAAAATTTTGTTTTATGGTCCCATCATTTTGTGATGATACTGAGTTCTCAAAGACTTTGCTAGTATATTAAAGCTCTGGTAGGTTGTAATCACTGCACTGAGAAAGCTTTGAAATAGTCCTAGAACAAATCATCTCCACTTTCTAAGTACCAGTTTTACTTAGTGCAAAGATCAAAATCAACTTATCCACTTGGTAATAGAAACTTTGACCATGGCAAACCATGAAGCAGAAGAAAATATAAAATGATCCTCCCTTTTCTGTTTCTGTCGTGAAACAAGAATCAAGGATATTGCTAAAAAAAAAAAAAAAAAACAGGAGAGTGGGACAGCTAGGTGGTATAGTGGGGGTGGCTAGGTGGCATAGTGGATAAAGCACCGGCCTTGGAGTCAGAAGTACCTGGGTTCAAATCCGGTCTCATACACTTAATAATTACCTAGCTGTGTGGCCTTGGGCAAGCCACTTAACCCCATTTGCCTTGCAAAAACCTAAAGAAAAAACAAACAAACAAAAAAAAAAAAACCAGGAGAGTATTTGAAATGATTTTAAATCAATCCATAAGATTAATTTAGATGTTAGTATGTCATTTTATTTAATGGCTAGAAAACCTACATATTGTTGGGAAAAATGAATCATATCAATTTTTTCTATTCTTAGTAAAAAATGAAACTAAAGATAGAAAGAAGTTTTAATTTCTGTTTGAAGAAGCAGATAAAGTAAGCTGAAGTGTTTTCCTCATGTATCCAAAGGCAGCAAGAAATACAAATCCATGTGACCTTTGATCACCTCATATTAGAGTGCTCTACCAAGTCTTTGCAAGAAAAAAAAATCCGTGGAAATAATTGTAGCTTAGGTGCCAACATCTGTTGCATAGAATGAAGAGGTGTAGAAATTCTACAAAAAAGCCAATAAAAGCATCCAAATTAAATCAATATATGTACTTTGAATCCTCACTGAGTTCAAAACAAAGATAATAATTGATGAAAACAATTTTTAAAATGTTGGAAAATATGGTTCCAAAGTAAAGAATGAAATTGATCAAAGACTAGAAAGGATCCCTGTTGGCTACATATTTACTTAGAAAACCACAAATTAACATTATCTGCATTATTTTGCCTTTTATTTATTATATGAAACATTTTCCAATTACATTTTAATGTAATTCTGCCACACTGGGGAGTTCTGAAGGCTGCCTGAGGCCCTGACTAAAAAGTTGACTCCTCTGGACCTCATTGAAATCTCATTGAAATATTAAATAATATATAGAGAACTAGATGAGATATTAGAACCTAGGTAGTCCAACAATCATGGATATTTTCTTTGCAAAAATAACCAAAAGTCATCAAACATGGAAATTATCAAATAACATTAGGGAGATGAAATTGAATATATTTTAATGAGAAAATTAAACTATTAGTTATATCTAATATTCCTGAATCAGATATAAAACTAAAAAAAATAAAAATTAGAAAAAGTTTCATATAAAATGAAAATTATTCCAATCTGACATATTTAAACCAAATTGACTCTGAATGCAATAATCTCATATAAATTTTATTTGGTATAAACCAATTGCCAATATGATGAGACAAAAGGAGTTTAAGTACTTCCTAAGTTAGCATGCATTTGATTTATTTGCTAAGCACAAATACATTGGAAATAAGGGCAACATAAGTTTTGAATATGCACTCATTTATAAATCCTAAAATACAAAATTACAAATGACCCAAAGGGCAATAGGAAAATTCATGGTTTGCATATTAACAGTGACTTTTGCACAAGGAGACATTACAAAAGATAAGTAAGAGTGAATACAATGTTATGCATAACATGACAAGAGAAAGAGAGATCATTTCTAAGAGAACAAGAGAAAGATTTGCAATCTATTGGTTAGACACTCTAGTTCTATTGAGAATCAACAAGAAAATGGACAAGAATCACAAATGATGAAAAGATTTGAAGAAAATATGATCTACTTTGATAGGGGAAATACAACAATAAAATCATGATTCACACAAGTAGAAAGATATAAGGAGAACCATGTTATGAATGAGCACAAAATAAATGTTAAATAATTCAGTATATTAGCTGATTCATAGAATCATAAAGTTAGAATGGACTTTACAAATCATTTTTCCAATAAATATTTTACAGATTAGGAAACTGAGGCTTATGGAGATTAAAACCCCTAACCAAGATCACATTAACAACTTAGTGGCAAAAGTAGGACTAAAGCTCAAGTCTCTTGGTTCCTGTTCCAGGGTTATTTCCTCTACCATATTTGAATTACTTCCTAACTATAAAGGATAACATTTCTCTATCAGTTGCTTTCCAATATTGTGAAAATGTGATTTAAGTATAATTCCTTGTTGCTCACTTATTGCAGTGTCAATATGGGATACTGAGAATAGTCCTCATCTAAGAACCAGAAGATATGAATTCAATTCACCAATCCAATACCAGAGAATCACCTGAGGCTGCTCAGCAAAGGAATTTGGAAACCAACATATTCCAGCAATTTTAGACATCTTCTAAAGAGTGACTGATAAGATGTCATAATTGATTCAATATCTCTCAATAAAAGTTACAACTAAAATGTTTAACTCAATATAAATTTGTAACACATTAGAAATTACTTCAATGAATTGAAATTATTTTTCTTAAAAAATATCCCTGAGGACAGAGACACATGTATTCATTTCTGTACAATGTAATGAGATTATTATTATTGTTGTTGTTATTATTATTATTATTATTATTATTATTATTATTATTTTAGTTGGGGCAGCTAGGTGGCACAGTAGATAGAGCACTGGCCTTGGAATCAGGTGGATGGGAGTTCAAATTCAGTCTCAGACACCTGCCGCTTATAAATTATGTGACCTTGATTGCCTCACATCCAAGGCCATCTCCAGTCATCTTGATTCATATCTGGTCAATGGACCCAGATGACTCTGGAGGAGAAAGTAAGATTTGTGATCTAGCACAGCATACCTCCACTGAAATTCAATTCATTGTGCTTGTCATTTGATGTCATAATCTTCTTTGAGAATGAAAGATAAACAACAATACCTTTCTTGCTATCGTACAGGATTATTTTGTTAATGTGAGATCACTTAGGCAATTTCAAAATGGTAGAGAATTAGAGTGGGGTAGAATGGGGAGACAGGTAGAAAGCACTACTGTGAGTTTTCTGGTGCTTTACCAGAAAAGAACATTCCTGAAAGAGAGTTTCTGAAAAGAAATCCACCAAAGAAAAAGAAAATAAAAAAAAATTATGTACTGATTAATGAATGAGAGTCCTGACTTCTAGCATGAAGCTAGAGGACAGATTCAGGGAGGATGAAGAAGATAAAATGAAGAATCGAGAATGTGCTCTCTTTACTAAGAAATAAATGAAGATATGTCAGATTGCTTTCTGTCAGAGGGAGGGGGGAAGGGAGGGAGAAAAATGTAAAGTTGGAAAGATTGCAAAAAAGATTGGTTAAAAAAACTACTGTTGCACAGAGTTGGAAAAACAAATAAATAAAATATTTTAAAAAAGAAAGGAAAGGAGAGCGAAAACAGAAGGGAAAAATTCATCTTTTCTATGTTTTTCCATTTACTTCCTACCTTGTTTGAATATATATTATCTTTCTGTTACTAAAATCTTCAGATATTACTGTCCTATATTATAGGAAGTAAAATCATATGTTCTATATTCTATAAATTCTGAGAGCTATTGGGGGTAATTTTCATTTTCAAGAGGCAGTGAGAAGTTCTAACCCAATTCAAGAAAACTGCTTCCTTAATATAATCACACTTTCCCCAGATCTGGAATGAAATTGTGAGTATGTGTATATGTTTCTGTGTGTTTGTCTATGTGTCTGTGTCTGTTTGTGAAAAGGAGGTAGGCTGAAAGATTTCAATTAGAAACACAAGCAAGAGAACTTATTTTGTTAACTTTGCTCAGCAGAATCGATTTGGGAGGGTTATTCAATGCATATTTTTGATGAATATTGTTCTCTCACTATGGTTAAGTAAATAGCCTTCTGTTAAATGTTGAATTATCTCTGAGAATCTCATTTTATTCCAATATTGAACCAAAATTAACACAGGACCAGCATCACCAGACCTGGGACATTCTCAATGGAAAAACTGAAGCACTCTGTTAATATAAATAATGACAATTATCAAAGTGCTTGGTACCATCTAAGCTCTAGCATGTACAATGGCCATACCTAGGCAAAACTGACTAACCCAGATTGAAGGTAACCATCTAGCCACAAATTCATTGGTGAATTAGGGGGTTGTTTCCCTCAAGCATGTGAAGACACCCCCCCCCATGGAATGAACAGATGAAAACAATTTGTTCCAAGGACCATAAAAGGTAGCTAAATCTGGCAATGTTAGAGTTTGATCCAATACCAAAGACTTCAAGATCATCACCTGCATCACAGGTCGTCATCAGTCATCCTGACTTCTGTCTTGCCACTAGATGACAATGATGATTCTGGAAGAGAGAATGAAACCTACAACTTTGTACAACTCTGCCTTACATACAAGTCATCATCCCATATTTTCTTTCATCCTTTTTGAAAATGTAGAATGAACAACAGCAACAAGATTCCGTCAATTTATAGGGAGGAGGCAAGGTAGTGGAATAAAGGTGGGATACGTCCCAGTTCTCCTCTAAACCAATCACAAAACCTTTTAATAATGACTCTAATCAAATTCTAGATGGCAGACAGAGTGAAACAATTTCCTAACCTAAGACAATCTGAAAGATTGGTCAGGGATCTCTTGCACCAGGGTGAGAGAGAAGTGCAGTGCAGCATGGGCCATGCCTGACCAGACCAGTTTCTGCAATCCAGGAACAGGAAATAAAGTTAGTGGTAGCAGTGGTCATTTACACACCTCCCAGCCCTGAGACAACATCTTGGAAGTTCAGCCAGAAAAATTTGCCACATCAGGGTGAAAGCAGAGTATAGTCTAGTGCAGGCAGCACAAATCCAACCCCAGTAGATCAGGAGCAGTCCTTGAGAATAAATAGTGGAAGCTATTTCTGGAGCTATCAGCCCTCATGATAGGAATGAGATTTCAGGGTCTTTTTACAGGATTCAGAAGGAGATTTCAAGGGTCTTTTTGGCTATCTCTAAGACAGGACTCTGTTGCTTTGTCCATTCTCTGATCTGGGTTGCAGCCCCAGGTCACAGTCCCAGGAAGAAGACCAGTAGCACAACAGACCTTGCTCCTGCAGTGGTGCAAGAAATCTCACAGTTTCAGGGCAAAAAAAAGGGAGTGATTGTGATTACCCACAAACCAGAGAACAGGCCAGAATAGTACAATCCTCTCCTTAGAGCCTACCATCTTGGAAAAACTGAAAACTTGCAGATACCTAGAAGTATCTCTGACAACAGCTGCAAAATAGTCCAAAAACTTGGGATGGTGCATTCACCCCCTCCACACTGGAAGCAGAGTCCTACCTTAACAAGGAGTTAAAAAGCAAGTCATAGGTTGGGAAAATGAGCAGACAAAAGAGAAAGAAAATCTGATCATAAAAAGTTACTAAAATGATAGGTAAAATCAACATATATACTCAGAAGAAGATAGTAAAACCAAAATCCCTACATCCAAAGCTTCTAGGAAAAATATGAATTGATCTCAGGTCAAAAAGAAATTTAAAAAATCAAGTAAAAGGGGCAGATGAAAAATTGGAAAAAGAAATGAGAGTGATGTGGGGAAATCATGAAAAATGAGTCAGCAACTTGGTGAAGGACACAAAAAAATCGTGAAGAAAAGAGCATCTTAAAAAACAGACTGGATCAAGTGGGGAAAAAAACTGTACAAAAAGATAATGAGGAAAAGAATACCTTTAAAGATAGAATTGATCAAATGGAAATGGAGGTACAAAAAAGTTCAGTAGGGAAAATAAGTCCTTAAAATATAGAATTGAGCAAGGGGAAATCATAACTTTTGTGAGGTCAAGAAATAATAAAACAAAACCAAAAGAATAAAAAACAATATGAAGTAGCTTATTGGAAAGACAATTGACCTGAAAAATAGATACAGGAAAGACAATTGAAAAATTATTGGATTACTAGAATCAGAGGATAAAGTAGATATTGGAAGAATCCACCAATCACCTCTTGAAACTGATCCCAAAATAAATACTCCTAGGAAAATTATAGCCAAATTTCAGAGCTCCCAGGTCAAAGAGAAAGACAGAATTATTTGGAAGTCACAATATTTGGAGCCAGAATCAGACAGGATTTAGCAACTCTTACAGTAAAGAATCATAGTTTTTGGAATATAATATTCCAGAAGGCAAAGGAGGTTGGATTACAAACAGAAATCAACTACCCAGCAAAATTGAGTATACTATTTTTAGGGGAAAACATGGACATTCAATGAAATGAGGTGTCTTTCAAACTTGCCTGATGAAAAGAACAGAGCTGAACAGAAAATTTTATCTTTATGTACAAGACTCAAGTGAAGCATAAAAAGGTAAACAGAAAGGGGAAATCATAAGGTACTTAAATATGTTGAAATATTTGTAATCTTTCATAGGAAGATAATACTAATAACTCATACAAACTCATTTATCAGGGCAGCTAGTAAGAGTGTCTATAGACAGGACATACATAGGAGTTGAATATGGGGATAATGTATAAAAAAGATGGATTAAGAAGTGTGTGGGAGGAATGTATTGGGAAGAAGAGAAAGGGAGAGTTATAATGGGGTAAGTTATTTCACATAAAAGAAGCAAGAACAAGGTTTTGCAGTGAAATGGAAGAGGGGAGAAGTGGGGGGGGAGGAAGTGAAAGACATCTTCTTTCATTGGAACTGACTCAAAGAGGAAATAGCAGAAACACTCAAATGGTTATGGAAATCTATCTTATCCTACAGGAAAGTAGGAGAGCAAGGGAGTGGGAGAAAGTGGAGAAAAGTCAGAGAGGGAAGAGCAGATTGTGGTGGGGGGAGGGTAGTCAGAAGCAAAACACTTTTTAGGAGAGAGAGAGAAGAGAATAAAGGAGAATGAGGGGAATTGGAAGAAGGGAAATACAGAGTAGTAACAGTGGGGACAAAGGTCAAAACAAGTTTATCTGATGGTCTTATTTCTCAAATATAGAGAACTGAATCAAATTTATAAAAAATAATGGTTATTCTCCAATTGATCAATGATCAAAAGATATGAACAGCTTTCTGATCAGTTATCAATGTTATCTCTGGTCATTTTTTTAAAAAATCTTCTATTTATTGGAGAAATGCAGTTAGTACAAATTAGAATTATCTTATACCTATTGGACTGGGAGAACAGAAAAGGAAAATGATAAATGTTGGAGGGGATTAAGGGAAATGAGACATTAAACATTGTTGGAAGAATTATGAAATGATTCAGTCATTCTATAGATCAATTTGGAACCATATCCAAAGGATTTTGAAACCATACATATCTTTTGACTTAGAAATGATGCCACTAGGTCTATTCCCAAAGAGTTGAAAAATGGAATGGAAAACGACCTATACCTTCTACATATAAGGATAGTTATAGCAACTCTTTTCTGGTGGCAAAGTACTGGAAATTGAGGAGAAAACTATCATTGGCGGATAGCCAAACAATTTGTGGCATGTGATTATGCTGCATTGCTATTTTGCTATAAGAAACAATGAGCAAAATGCTCTCAGTAAAATCTGGAAAGCCTTATATGAGGAGATGCAATGTGAAATGTACACAAAATAACAGCAATATCATAGGATGATCAAATATTCTTAGCATTTCTCAGCAGTGCTTCGACCCAAAACTATTCTGAATAACTTATAATATAAAATGTTTTCCAACCCCAGAGAAAGAGCTGATGGTGTCAGAATACAGATCGAAGGACACTATTTTTTAACTTAAAAACCAATGCCACTGGGTGATGATCAAACTATGATGGACTTAAGTCTTCCTAACAGTTTAGTGATCAAGAAAAATTCTAAAAGACTTACAATGGAAAATACCATCCACATTCAGAGAAAAAACTATGGATTCTGAATGAGGTCCTAATCATTCTATTTTCAATTTTTAAAATATGTTTCATGTTTTTTTTCTTTTCCTCATGGTATTTTCCCCATTGGTTTTGATTCTTCTTTTACAACTTGACTAATATGGAAATATGTTAAACCTGTTATTATAAGATTGATCATTGTCTGAATGATTTTTGACTATATTAAATTAAAAAGGTTTTGCACTAATAAAATCAATGCCACCAAATTTAGAAGGAAAGCAGAAAGCTGGAAAGCAATCTTCACCACTAGGAGTTCTGATAATGGTCTCATTTTTTTGTTTAGGTTTTTGCAAGGCAAATGGGGTTAAGTGACTTGCCCAAGGCCACACAGCTAGGTAATTATTAAATGTCTGAGGCTGGATTTGAACTCAGGTACTCCTGACTCCAGAGCCAGTACTCTATCCACTACACCACCTAGCCACCCCTCATTTCTAAAAATATATGGAGAATTGCAGCAAATTTATAAGGTCATAAGTTACTCCTCAATTGATAAATGGTCAGAGGATATGAACAGTTTTCAAATGAAGAAATTAAAGTTATATGGAATCACATAAAAATACTCCAAATCATTATTGATTAGAGAAATACAAACTAAAAGAACAATGAAGTATCATCTCATACCTATCAGATTGACTAAGATGAGAAAAAGGGAAAATGATCACTGTTGGAAAGGCTGTGGGAGGATTGGGACATTGATGCATTGCTGGTGGAGTTATGAATGGATCCACCCTTTCTGGAGAGCAATATGGAACTATGCCCAAAGAGCAATAAAAGCTGTTCACATCTTGGACCCAGCAATTCTAATTCTAGGTCTATATCCAGGGAAAAAAATTATAAAAAAGGGAAACTCCTATATGTTCCAAAATATTCATAATCCTTTTTGTATTGGCAAAGAGAACAGAACCAAGAAAACAATATACTCATTAAGAGTGAAATGGATGCAGCTGCCCTCAGCAGTTCAGAGAACTAGGACAAACCTATTAGACTGGCTATGGACAATGCTATCCCTACCCAGAGGAAGAAAAACAAAACAAATGAGACAAAAGTCCTTCAGAATCTGAGGAATACTACATTTAGTTTTTTTAAATATCTCTTATGTATTTCTTTCCCTGAATCCTAATACCAAAAATGGCTAACCTATAAATATGCATAACACAAATGTGTAAATACAATATGAACCTGACTGATCATTGCTGAGGGGAGATTGGTGGAAAGGGAAAGTGGAAGGAAATTTTGTAACTTAAAAATATACATAGGCATATAGATGAATGTTAAAAAAAACAACTTTCATAATATGTATTTGGAAAAGTAAAACATCAATAAAAAACTATTTTTCATAAAATACAAAAAAATAAGAGCATGATAAGTGAGAACACCCCACCTGGCTGATATTCCACTTGGTTTGCCATATTAAAGAAGCAATGGTAATGCTCCCCTAGGATATTCTGGTAGATCTGGCTTGTGTTCTGAAGTTTCAGCCTGGAATGGAAGTGATCCTGGGTTCCCAACAACTATGTCAACAGATCAAAAACTATGTTCCTACTAAACAGAATGATTTTGAATATAGACCTGACAATGGACATGGACTGAAAGTCATGGTCACAAGAGGACTAGTCTAGTGAAGTACTTAGAGGATCATCATTAAAAGGTTTAACATTGGTGAATGATTGTTTTGGTCTCAATAAATCATAAAGATTTTCTGCTAAACTCTGAAGGAATTTTGACTGGTGTCTAAGAAAAAAAGATAAAGCCTAACAAAAAATCACCTGATCTTGAAATACTACAGGAAATAAAATGATGAATTTTTTAATGCTATTTCATTTTTATTTTTCAACTAAATGTAAATAGTTTTAAGCTTTCATGTTTTTATAAACTTTTGAATTGCACATTTTTTCTACCTCCCTCCATTCCCTACCACTCCCCATGACTGTGAACAATATTTTTAAATTTTATTTTCCTACATATGCATATGCATATTTTTAAGTTACAAAATTTCCTTCCACCCTCCTTTCCCACCCCCTCACTTCAGCAGCAAAAGTCAGGTTAGCGTTCGTTGTACATACATAATTTGATAAACATGTTTACAGATTAGTTGTTTTCAGTAATGAGGAATTAAGATTAAAGGGAAGAGATAAATAAGATACAATTTTTATAAAGTGTTCATCAGATTCAGAAGTTTGTGTGTGTGTGTGTTTGTGTGTGTGTGTGTGTCTGTTTTGTTTTGTTTTGTTTTGTTTTTCTTCCTCTGGATGGGGATAACATAGTTGGTCTAATACAGTTGTCCTAGCTAACTGCTGAGAGGAGCTACTTCCATCGAGGTTGGTCATTGCACAATGTCGTTGATGTGTAATTGTTCTCTTGGATCTACTCACTTCACTCAGCATCAGATCCTATAAGTCATTCCATGCTTCTCTAAGTGTCCGAACATTTATGGTTTCTTATAGAAAAATAATAATCCATGGTATTCATGCACCATAACTTGTTTAGCCATTCTCCATTTGATGAGCATCCCCTCAATTTCCAATTTGCCACTACAACAAAGGTGCTATGAATATTATGGAATATGTAGGACTTTTCCCATTTTTATGATTTCTTCTGGGTATAGGTCTAGAATTGGAATTCCTGGATCAAAGCGTATGAACAGTTTTATTGCTCCTTGGGCATAGTTCTATATTGTTCACCAGAATTACTGAATCACTTCACAACTTTACCAGCAATGCATTAAGGTCCCAGTCCTCCCTACAACCTCTCCAACATTGATTATTTTCCCTTTTTCTCATCTTAGGAAATCTGATAAGGTGTGAGGTGATATCTCATAGATGTTATAATTTTCATTTTTCTAATCAATAATGATTTGGAGCATTTTTTTCATATGATTATATATAGCTTTAATTTCTTCATTTGAAAACTGTCTATTTATATCCTTTGACCATTTTTTTTCATCAGTTGCTATTCTTGACCTTTTGCTGCTGTAGATGATTTTGTTGCTATTTTTTCTAGCTATTCTTGACATTTTCTTGCTGTAGATGAAGTTTGTTACTATTTACTCAAGCCCAGTAAAATAATTATTTGGAAGTTTTATTGGAATGGCATGAAATAATTAATTTAATTTGTATAGAATTGTCATTTTTATTACATTAGCTCAACTTAACATGAGCAATTGACATTTTCCCAATTATTTAGATCTGTCTTTATTTGAGTGAAATCCCCCATGCTCTTTTGCATCCTTATGTGCCACAGGAGAATTTTATTTATTTATTCATTCATTCATTCATTCATTCATTCATTTATTTGGTTTTTGCAAGGGTTAAGAGTCTTGTCCAGGGTCACACAGCTAAGCAATTATTAAGTGTCTGAGGCTAGATTTCAACCCAGGTCCTCCTGACTCCAGGGTCACCAGTACTCTATCTACTACACCATCTAGTTGCTCCCACAGTAGAAGTTTAGTAAAACTGTAGTTAATTTAAAATAAAACAACAAACAAGAAAGCATTTATTAATCAGTTACTCTGTATCAGACATTGTATTAATAGATTTATAAATATTATCTCATTTGATACTCATAAGAACCCTGGGAGGTATTGTTGTTATTTATTATTATTGTTATTATTATTATTTCTGCTTTATGGTTGAAGAAAAATAGCCACAGAAATTAAATTATATACTCTGAGTCATATAACTAGTAAGTATCTAACAAGTACAGATTTGAATTCAAATCTTCCTAAATCCATGACCAGGTCTCTATTCACTGTGTCATCTCTCTAACTCTAGAAGGAAGAAATTTAAAAAAAAACACACATACAGTTATCTGAACAAGTGTAAATATAAAGTTAATGAATAACTGGAATCTCAGACATTAACAATCCTGACTCACCTGTTTATACTTACTCATGGGAGGGGGCAGGGAGGAATCTCTCAATAATGGTGAATTTCCTTAGTTCAATAATATTTCAGAATTGTGAAGTTTTTTAATGATTTTTCCCTAGAGGTACAAGGAAATTTTATGGAAATGTTATAAATTTTACATTGGGAAATTGAAATAGTTCACATTTCATAAAGTGTTTGTTGCATCTCTACAAATACTTTAAAAGGGATCTTCATTAAAATTTGAAAATGGATGCCAACTTCATTATTCTCACTTGTTAAAAATTTTAGTAACATAATTAACAGTCCAGTAAAATCTTCCTAATGAAAAACACCAGTTATGGCAAGTGGTAATCATTCCTAAATCAATAAATATTCCAAGGACTCTCATTCCAATATTAATCTATAAGGTCACTTTCCTAAAATTCTATTCATGAATGAAAGATAAAGCCACATATTTTTAACCAAGTAATTACAAAAGATTCTGATCAGCCTTTAAATAGGAAAATTTGTTTAATAAAACCATGACTCTGCATTACCATTGCTTTTCCCAGGCAACAAAACAGTTTTTTGTAAAAAGTTCAGCACTTATTTTGGAGGCTATGTCAATAAAAGTAGTACAGTAATTTTAGAAAACATCATCTAGATGTGAAAATAGTGCCCTACACAGCTTTGAATCTTGGAAAGGAAAGATCTGATTAATGAAGAGTATAAAGAGAACCCAGGAGGGGTTAGGTCGCTCAGTAGATAGAGCATTGGACATGGAGTCAGTAAGACCTGAGTTCAAATTTGACCTCAGACATTTACTAACTATATAACCCTGGACAACTCACATAACCTCTATTTGCCATAATCCACCAGTGCAGGAAACAGCAAACAATTCCAGTATCTTTGCCAAGAAAATCCCACAGACAGTATTGGCATGAAATGGTCCATAGGATCTATAGTATGAAATATCTGTGCAATCTCATTCCTCCATCATCATATATAACTGAAAGTTAACTATTTCAGGGTGGCTGGGTATCAGGCAAGTACTGAGCAAACATTTTAGTCCATTTTTCAGAATCATACTCCTTTGACTGCTTACTAATCTTCCATTTTGCAAATGAAACAGGAGATACCTCTCAACTCTGAACTCCTTAATACACCAAATTAGGATTGGAATATTTTAGTTAATTATAACTATATAATTGTGGCTCAAAAACTGATTTATAACATTTTGCCAAATGAACAGGGGAAAAACATCAACCCAATAACAAAACATTGTTAGGACATAATAACAAAATAAACAACAATAGGCAATTCCATGATGAAATCATTCTTAATCACAAATTAAAAGAGTTACAATTTCTCTTAGGCTTCCATACCAGGAAGGAAACTTACTTTAGAAAATTCATGTTCATATGCCATGAACAGAGTACCTCCCATAGTTCTGTCTCCCAAGAACTTCCAAGAACTGTGCTTCATACACTTCTACCTCTTCAGTTTTACCTTTCATAGTTTCTGTGGCATTGGTGCTATAGTGTCCCCGGCTACTGCAGTTCTAACTTACCAACTCTTTTTGCTAAGTCTTTTTTTTAAGTTTTTTTTTAGTTTAGTTTTTTTTTTTTTTTTTTTTTTTTTTTGCAGGGCAAATGAAGTTAAGTGGCTTGCCCAAGGCCTCACAGCTAGGTAATTATTAATTGTCTGAGACCGATTTGAACTCCAAGGCTGGTGCTCTATCCACTGAACCACCTAGCCACCTCTCTTTTTGCTGTCTTTATCAAGGTACTACTGTTGTAGCTATCACGTGTTGTTGTGGTTTTCTTTTTTGTCAGTTTTTTTTTAAAAGATCACTATGTGCATACCTTGTGGAGTAATCAATGTATTTTAAGCATTTTTATCAGTCAGACTAATGTCTATGAAGACCTGTAAACATACAACAAGGGCTGGTAACGTCTGACCTGTGGACCATATATGAGACTGCCAAATCATTTGGCTTGTGTTGTCTTAGAAACTGTAGGTAGAATTTGATATTCAATAAATATAAAATTTTAGGGATAAATTAGTTAAATATTTGGCCAAATATAGCAAGCAAATTATTAAGTTGATAATTCTGTATGACTTGAGAAGGATATTATAAATATCCAAATGACAGGAAAAATGTTTCTCACCTGCTATACAAGATGGTCCCTAAGTGACTGTCAAAGACCTATTCAACTTCTCCCTTCCCTCCTAAAGTCCTAAAGCCTTAGCTTAATTGGATCAGGGTAGTTATATTTCTTTTTCATTTTTCCAGCCCCTGAGGGCTTCCACCCAACTCCCATATGGTCTTCAATTCCCCCTGCATTTTTGTGAGGTTGGAACTTAACATATGTGCCAGTTTTCATTTATACTTTGAACTCATGCATGCATTCAACAGTTAGGACTTGCAAATTGCAGAAAAATTTTGTCAGGCCTCACAGAAGCATTTAATAACACTGGAAGACAGAGCTAGGAAAAAAAATTTATCTGTATATGCAGGAAATAATGTTAAAAATACATACACACATACACACACACATATGTACATATGCAAACACACATACACACAAACTGAATTATTGGCAGAAAAGGAGAATCTAATGTGAGAGAAAATATTTTTTCTTCACAAGCATTCAGTCAACTTCAAATCTAAAGTTTTATTAACTGTGAGAGGGATTAGAGCAAGAATACTATTTTGTTGTTCAGTCATTTTTCAGAGGTGACCAACTCTTCATTAGTGCATTTGGATTTTCTTGGCAAACATACTGGAATAGTTTGCCATTTCTTTTTCCAGCTCATTTTGCAGATGAAGAACTGAGGCATAGTGGTTAAATAATTTGCCAAGAGTCATACATCTAGTAAATGTCTAAAGTTGAATTTATACCGATGAAGATGAGTCTTCCTGATTCTAGGACCAGTACTTTATCCACATTACTACAAATAAGGATGGGACTGCCATTAGGAATATCACTTTTTTGACTTCCAGCCAAAATGGCAGAGAGAAGACAAGGCACAGTTCTAAAGTCTCCTGATCTTTCCCCATATATCATATGAAACAAACCTCTTAACAGAAATCTTACCCAGAAAGCCCAAAAAGAAAAGCCAGGAGAAAGAACATCTTCCTCACGATTTGTCTCCCTCAGGGGCATTGGACGAATTCAGACAGGTGAGTCTGGGTGTGGAGGGTGGATCAGCCCCAATCAGCCAGATTGGCTGCTGAATTGGAGCCAGAAGTCTGGGGGCCAGAGAGCCGGACCTGCTGGATCAGTGGTGGGGCTGGATGGACGGGGCTAGAGTCAATTAGGGAGCAGAGGTGCGCTGACACTCTGGAGCTTGCAACCAGGGCTGGGGGGAAAGTTCCCGTACAGGAGAGGTGCAGACACCATCCTGGGTGTCTCTGGCCTGAGGAACTCTGAGTCCATGCCTCCATTGTGGCTGAGGCCTCTTCCCAGAACAAACAATTGCAGACTACTTCTGCCTCAAGCACAGGTATATGAGCAGAAGAACCAGCCCAGATGACAATAGGGAGAGGAATGATTTCAGGCCAGGGCAAAGCCCACAACTGATTGAAGGCAAAAGGATTCATTAGCTCCAACTCCTCCCTTCAAGCTAAGGGAGAAGGCCTCAATCAAGGTCACAGACACTCCAGAGAAAGCAACCAGCACCTCCTACTGGCCAGACAGAGAAATTGCACTATGAGTAAAGCCTCTAGCATCCCAAGCCCCTGTGAACCAGCCCCTCCCCAGCTCGAGGTCTTAGCAAAATGAAGAAGGGTCAGTGGAAAGGTGGATCCATAGAAAAATTCTTGGAAGGGAAAGACCCTAACTCAGAGTCCTAGAACCTCCGAGGGGAATATGATCTGGTCTTCAGCACAGAAAGATTTCCTTGAAGAAATAAGGAAGGAGTTTAAAAATCAACTGGAAAATTTGGGAGAGACAATTAATACCTTGCAACAAGAAAAAAAAATCCTTAGAAAATACAATTGGACAAATACAAAATGAGACTAAATCTCTCAGATCATCAATTGAACAAATAACAAAAAGAAAATAATTCTCTCAAAACCTCAATTCGCAAAATGGAAATCCCTTTTAAAAGTAGAATTGACCAATTGGAAAAGGAGTTGCAAAAGGTTAATGAAGAAAACTCTCTAAAAAAAAGAATGGAGTCTGCAGAGATTAATGACTCCATAAGACAGCAAGAGCCAGTTAAATAAAAAAATAGAAAAAATAGAAGAAAATGCAAAATACCTGATTAGAAAGACCACTGACCTTAAGAATAGGTCAAGGAGGAACAACCTGAAAATTATTGGACTTCCTGAAACCATTGAAGAGAAAAAAAAAACCTGGACTTAATATTACGGGATCTAGTGATGGAAAACTGCCCTGATATCATGGAACCAGAGAGCAAAGTAGTTATTGAAAGAATACATTGATCCCCTCCAGAAAAAGATCCTAAAATGAAAACACCAAGGAATGTTGTGGCCAAATTCCGGAACTATCAGATAAAAGAGAAAATCCTGCAAGCAGCTAGAAAGAAACAATTTAAATATCGAGGAGCCACAGTAAGGATTACAGAGGAGCTTGGAATGCATCCAAGAATCCATATCCCACAAAGCTGAGCCTTCTCTTCCAGGGAAAAAAGATGGACATGTAATGAAATGGAAGAATTCAAAAAATTATTGATGAAAAGAACAGAGCTAAATAGACACCAAACAGGAGGTTCAAGAGACACATGAAAAGGTAAAAAAAGGGGGGGGGGCAGTAAAAGTAAAAGAAAAAAGCTGCTATCCAACAAATTGAAATTGGCTATATCACAGCATGGGGAAAAAAGATTCTCATAAATCTTGAGAACTGTAACTCTAACAGAGAGAATATACCTAGTCAGAAGTGATGGACATTCATGACCTATCCATGAGACTGCTATCCAATGGGATGTAACTGGCTTTAACCCCACTTGGGAGAAAGACCCTAATAACTCTCAAGAATTTTAACTCTATTAGATAGAATATACTTAGCTAGAAGTGAGGGATACTCAGAATTTTCTATGACTCAGATAGAATGATTTTTAAAAACACTATCTCCTTAAAAAGGGAGACAGGAAGGAGCCGGGAGGAGGGAGGGGACTGAATGGGGTGAATCTCATTACATTAAGAGGTACAAAATACCTACAGTAATAGAGGGGAAGAAGGGAGGAGATGAGAAACACCTGAATCTTCTTCTCATCAGACTTGGCTTAAAGTCAACTTACACATACTTAATTAACTTAAAAAACATCTAACCTTTCAGATATTAAAAGGGGAAAAGGGGAATGGGGAATGAAGAAAGGGAGGGGGAGGGAGAAAAGGGGAACTAACAAAAGGAAGGGAAGGGAGAAGGGAAAGGGGAAAGAAAGGGGAGGGAGTGATATAGGAGGGCAAACACACTGAGGGGCATGATATTCAGAAACAAAATATTGGGGAATACGGATAAAGGGAGGGGAAAGGGGGGAAAATACATACAGAGGGAAGATAGCATGGAGGGCAATAAAGAATAAGTTATAATAACTTTGAATGTGAATGGGATGAACTCTCCCTTAGAATGTAAGCGAATAGCAGAGTGGATTAAAAACCAGAACGCTACAATATGATTCTTTCTCAACACACTCAGTTTGGATCAATGTACAGCATGGAAACAAAATAAAGACTGACATTCTGACATTGCTTATTGTGGGGGGGGGAGGTAAGATTGATAGAAAAATTGTAAAACTCAAATAAAATCTTTTAAAAAAATATCACTATTTACTTATAGTTATATTATAGCATATATCATATTATTTATATTTCTTTGTGTTAGCTGACAAAATTGTCTTACTTTGCACTTCTACCTAACTCTTACCAGTTTAGACATGAAACTCATTCAGGATAATCATTTGGATATGTTTTGATTCATTGATTCAAAAAATTGTAGAAATGGGAAAGAATTTACAGATCATACAGCCTTTTTTTTATTTCATTTTACAGATATAGAAACTGAGACTCAGAGAAGTTAATAGTTCCAGGGTCATACAACAGGCAGAGCAAGGAGCTTAAAGCCTAATGCCTTATCTAGGATTTTTCTACTATATTACACTATGAATGATGGTCAAATATAAATATTATTAATAATTACAAATTTAGATTATATTAGTGGAGCAGGTACCTCCTGAGTTGCTTTTTTTAGTAGTTATGGATTTGTTCTTAGAAATTATGGATTTGTGTTGGCCCAATCATATGGTTTCCGCTGAACTCCTCCTGGAAAATGACAGACTTATATGAAATTCTGTGGCATCCAATAAAGAGTAATGACTTCAGCAATTGTGACTTTCTCTTCCAACATCCATTTTTAACAGCTAAGCTAAATGGATGACAGTCCTTATACTTTATATATCTAATACAATGAGTTTCAAATGGGTTTAATAATAGCACCTACCACACAGAGTTGTTGTAAGGATTAAACAGGAAGACTATAAATTGCTTTGCCAACCTTAAATCACTGCATAAATGCTAGTAGTAGTCATTGTTGTTGTTGTTATAAAATGACTGGACTGATCATTCACTCATTCAACAAATAATTGTTGGCTATTAAGAACCAGATCCTATGCTAGATACTAAAGATACAAAAAGAAAAATGTATTGTGAAGAGAGAATAGACTAAACCTCCCAGATTCTGGAAAAAGAATGGGCAAAATTTTTCTTCAAACAGTCATATCATGCAATAGATTTTAAAAGGTCATTTTCAATAAGTTTCTCAGTTTGTCTCCAACTTCTGAGCCTTGAAATATCCTTAAATTTTCAGGTGAAAGTGAAAGTGTTTTTAGGTGATTGTTAATGCCAAAAAACACAGCTGCTACTCCCACACATTAATGGAAATAAAGAAAGAGAAGATATCCCTTGTGACTGGGAAGAAGGGCCAAAGCAAGATGTGGAATTGGAACCACAAAGATATCCTCACAATCCTATGAAAATTATTATCAGTCATTCTTATGACTATTGGAATCAAATTAATGCTCTTGTTCTAAAGATTTTCACATCGTAATTTTTTCCTCCATCCTTGACTTACCCCCTCCCTCCAAGTCTTCTCTCTTTGTTCCACCTATTTTCAAATCCTTCTTTCTTTTTGAGAAAAGTTTCTCTAAGAAGAGCCCCTGTGATTTATCTCTTTTTTAAAAACCCAAATCATTTTTCTCTATTATTCATGCCACACTCAATCATACTGTCTTATAACATTGCATTTATTGTGTTCTATTACTGATCTTTCTGAGTGTGTGTACCTTCCTCTTACCTAATGACATCAGTTGACATTTAATACATATTTGTAAAGAAAAGAAAAGAGGGAAGGAAGGAGCAAAAGAGAGGCAGGAAGAAAGACATAAGTTGTTCCTCTGGGGTCATATAGAATTATCTAGAATGCTAATTGTTACATCATAATGATAGCAATAAACAAAGTCATGTGTGAGCCTATGATGAATGTCACAGAAACATCTAAGCAGATTTTTTTCAGAGCTTTTCTGATTCTACTTGAACACCTAAAATTTAACTTAACATATTCTTATGTACAAGTCCTAAGAACTCAAATGAATCTTTGGACCCCAAATGAATAATGAGAGCCCTCTGATAATTCAGTTTAAGATAAAAGTAACCTATTTAGGTTTACCTGAAGCCCTAAATATTAGAAATCAATGTGGATCCCATATACTGCCAATAGGAATCTAGAATATTTGGTCCCAACTTGGAAAGAGTAAATTGTCCTGAAGTAGACAACCCCAGGAATGTAAAAATTTGGACTTGCCAAATATCTCATACATCTGTTGTTTACATAAACATAGTGACCTTATCACTTCTAATGTTAATTTTGTCTTAATGTCTTCTGAAAACAGGACAGGTAAGAGGACTTCTGATTCTGCCTTGTTTATATTGGCCATGGGTGGGTGGGGTTAAGTAGATGAGTTAAGTAGATGAGCTTCAGAAATCTCTTGGACCTTTCCTGGTTCTCCCTCACTTCACCTAGCTCCTATACTATTTCTAGTGCCAGCTTTTGTTCTCATTTTCAATATAGGAATTCCTTGATAGAACTGAAAATTTTCAAATCATGTCCAAGATCTGAAAATGCATCTGATTGCTGTGACACAGTTGTCACTCCTAGATCAGGGCACAAGTGACCTGAAAAGTGGAGGCAGAGGGCATTAGACTCTCATGTCCCCAATATATTGATAAACCACTGGAATTGTTCTATCTTTGCTAACATGGTTCTACCTTTCTTATTTTCTTTTTTCTTTTTTTTTCTTTAATTGTTTTTCTGCAAGGCAATGGGACTAAGTAACTTGCCCAAAGTCACATAGCTAGTAAGTGTCAAGTGTCTGAGACTGGATTTGAATTCAGGTCCTTCTGACTCCAAGGCTAGTGCTCTATCTACTGTATCATCTAGCTGTCACTCCTTTCCCTTTTTTTCTCATTCATTGATATACTGCTTGGTTTTTTTTTTCAGTCCACTCCCATTATATAATATTTGTATTCAATTCCCTGCTAAAAAGTCACTAAGGGAATAAGAATAAATTTTTCCATTACCATTTCCTTTCTACTGTCCAACATTTTGACTGTTATAAGGTTGCCCCTGGCACAGTCTTCAGATTCATGGATTTAATATCCTTTTTTTATTTAATTTAGATCAAGTATCAAAACTCAATCTCAAACTAATTTTGCCTCAAACTAATTTCGCCAACATTTTAGTGCACAATTTTGTTGCATGTTTTCAACTATAAAAGCAATTTTAGGATCTGATGTGATCTAGGTGATTTGTTCCTTGAAGGAAGTGGCCTGCATTACTTTCAATGACATTTCTGTAGGTCATTCCAGAGTTATGTGGACTAGTTTCTAGACATTTGGAGACATGAGTGGGGGTGATGAAATATAATAGAGATCAAGAAGATTATTTGATTTTGAAATGCCTTTCCCTTATTTATGCTTTTTTAATGCACAGCTTTTGTGGGTATATTTAACAGCTGGACAAGCACAATAGACTTCAGCTGTCAGAACCTAGGAAGGCAAGAATCAGTGAACTAATAATAATTTACATAAGGGCTCCATGGGATCCTTTATAGCATAATGAGTAAACAACACTCATACATAGGTAATTTAATCACATACCAAAGTATGCACAGCATTTCCCTGATGAATTGTAATCATCTCAAAGGAACTAATTTTCTACTAAATGAAAATAAGTACATGAGTTCTATGTGAAAATAAAATCTTGAAAAGAAAATAATCAATAAATAGCTGCTTTTATATAAAATGCTCAGAGTATGCCTGCTTGTGATCCCTTAGAGTAGTCATTGTGGTTGGTTGGGTTAGTGCAAACAATCATGGTGTCATAGCCATTATTCCCACTATGATTCATGCATGAGAAACCAAGCACAATGATCTCATGCACACCTTCAATTTTCTTTGTGAAACTAAGCTGGGAAGGGGGGGTGAAAGGAAATTTTGTAACTTAAAAATATCCATGTGCATGTAGATGAAAATAAATGAATACATTTTTTAAAAAATGAAACCAAGCCTAGATCTGCTATTTTGAAATGTGCTCCATGGTGAAGGTAGGAGAATATGGGAGAAGAGGGATGGAGAAAGGGGACAAGGCACCAATTCTGGAGAAGTGAGGGGGGAAGGTCTCTTTCTTGAGCATTTTAAATGAGAAAACAGAGAAAAAATGTAACAACAAAAGCTGGCTGATTCCTCCTCTCCTGAAGGCAGGATATAGACACCATTAGGAGCTGCAAACTTTAATGAGGTAGGGTTCATCAACGGGGGCAAAGTATAGAAGCATTTCTTCAAGCCTTCTCTCTAGGACAGGGTGAAGAAAAAGGACAAATCTGACTCAAGTGTGTTAGACATTGCTGAGACATGATAACATCACATTTTCAAATATATTTTGACCCAGAAATAACTGCAGTCTCATCAAGGCAATTACCTGCAACATGATAAAAGAATAGAAGTCACTGGAAGACTTGTGATTAAGTGGAGCAATGACAAAATCTGAGAATAAATATTTGAGAATATTAGGTTTCTTATTGTGAAACCATTCATCAAGAAACATCATGTTCTTTCAAAGTAATCTGTATAGTATTGTTGCTATTGTTTAAATTGTTCAATTGATACTACTCACTTCCCTTCAGTTTGTACAAGTCTTTCCAGTTTTTTCTAAAGTCAACCCCTTAATAGTTTTTTATAGTACAATAGTATTCCATCACATACATATAACACAATTTGTTCACCCATTCCCCAATTGAGGGAGAGCTTCCATTTCTTAGCCAACATGTAATGAGAAATTAAAGGAAAAATGTTTTAAATATATATATATATGTATATATACATATATATATATATATATATATATATATATATAATATCAGATAGCCTAGGTTCAAATCCCATTTCTAATATTTATTCCCAATATGACTTTAGGCAGGTCACTTATTCTTTCTGGGTCTCCAATTCTATATCTGTAAAATAAATCAATTGGACTTGTTGCTCACTGAGTAACTTTTCAGTTGTGTCTATGATCCTCTGATAAAGCATAACTATATCAGAATAGGAAATTGAGGCATTCGTGCTATAGAAAATTGCATACATTGTGAATGTGAAAATAAAGAATATCTGAGCAAGCCAAGCCAAGAGCTACAAGGAGATTGAACCAAGAAACAAAGCAAATTTTGAGATAAGAGATTTTGCCTTCAAATTATATTTTTAGCATTAGGAGCTATCTGGAAGCAAATTCATTTGATTGGAGAATGGCTTGTTTTCATAGATTTTAGAAATGAGTCCTTTGTCAGAAACACTAGTTGTAAAAGTTGTTTCCCAAATTATTATATTTCTTTTGATCTTGATTACAATGGTTTTGTTTGTGCAAAAGCTTTTTGATTTAATGTAATCACAATTATCTGGTTTGTTTGATGTTCTCCATCTCATCCTAAGTCATAAACTGCTTCCCTTTCCATTGAACTGACAGGTAAACTGTTCCTTGATCTCCTAGTTTGCTTTTAATATTGTCTTTTATGTCTAAATCCTATACCCATTTTGATCCTTTCTTGGTATAGGGTGTGAGATGTTGTTCTAATACAAGCTTCTGTCATGCTCATTTCCAATTTTCCCAACATTTTTTATTGAAGAGAGAGTTTTTATCCCAGAAGCTGGACTCTTTGGGTTTCTCAAACAGCAGATTACTATAATCATTTCCTGTTATCTATTTTGTACCTAGTCTATTACACTGATCCATCACTCTATTTCTTAGCCAATACCAGATAGTTTTGGTGACTGATGCTTTATAGTATAATTTTAGATCTGGTAGAGGCTAAGTCACCTTCTTTTGAACCTTTTTTCATTAAATCCCTGGAAATTCAAGACTTTTTATTTCTCCATATGAAATTACTTCCAATTTTTTCTAACTCATTAAAGTAATTTGGGGGGATTTTGATTAGTAAGGCACTAAATAAGTAGTATAATTTAGGTAAATTGTCATTTTTTACTATATTAGCTCAACCTATCCATGAGCAGTTGATATTGACCCACTTATTTAAATATGATTTTATTTGTGTTTTGTAGTTGTTTTCATAGAGTTTCTGAATCTGCCTTGGCAGGTAAACTCCCAAGTATTTTATATTGTCTGAAGTTACTTTGAATGGGATTTCTCTTTCGAGCTCTTGCTGTTACATATCTTGCTAATCATATATAGAAATGATGAGGATCTGTGAGGGTTTATTTTATATCCTGTGACTTTGCTAAAGTTGCTAATTGTTTCTACTAGGTTTTTAGATGATTTTTTTAGGATTCTCTAGGTATACCATCATGTCATCTGCAACAAGTGAGAATTTGTTTCTTCCTTCCCATTCCTAATTCTTTCAATTTCTTTTTCCTCTCTTATTGCTGAAGCTAACATTTCTAATACAATATTGAATACCACTGGTGATAATGGGCATTCTTGTTTCACCCCTGATCTTATTGGGAATGCCTCATGCCTATCCCCATTCTATTTACTTCTTTAACTTCATTCTTGTTTATTTTATGGTAAGATTTATCTAAATCTGAGAGCAGGAGGTTGAGGTTTCCCACCAGTAGAGTTTTGCTGTCTATGTCTTCCTGTAACTCATTCAACTTCTCCTCTAAGAATTTGGATGCTATACCACTAGTGCATACATATTTAGTATTGAAATTGCTCTGCGCCGCGGTTGCCACGGTTGCGGCCGCCGCCGCTGGGCTGTCAGGTGGAAGGCTTGGCAGGTGGCGGGGCGTCGGCTCCGTGACGCGGTCCCCGCGGCGGTGCTACGGTGTTTGGAGAGCGGGTGCGGCATGCCTAGACCCGGGGTCCCGGCCGGCGCTCGCGCGGGGCTCGGCTTGGTGCTCGGGGCCGCCGCGGGCCTCGGGCTCCTCTGTGACTTCTACCTGCAGCGGAGGAAGCGGACCCAGAGCCCCGGCGGGAACTGGAAGGCGGCCGACTCGCTGGCCTACGGCCGCAGCCCGGAGCCTCGTCGCCAGGTGATGCTCCTGCGAGCAGCACCAGGGGAGGCATGCCGAGGGAGAAGCAAGAGGAGGTGCTGGATCGCCTGGACTTTGTGTTGAGCAGCCTCACTGAGCTTCGGCAAGAAGTGGAAGAACTGAGAAATAGTCTTCAGGGTCTTGCTGGGGAGATTGTGGGGGAGGTCAAGTCTCAGATGGAAGAGAACCAAAAAGTGACTCGGAGGAGAAGGTATCCATTCAACAGGGAAAGAAGAGACTCCACTGGTTCCAGCTGCATCTACTTTAGTGCGAACTCTGGAGCACCTTTGACTGAAGGAGAGAGCGAGGGAGGGTACACAACAGCAGAGTCTGACTATGACTGGGAAACAGAAAAGGAAAGTGGGGAGGATGAAGATGAAGTGAGCTGTGAAACAGTGAAAACAGGACGAAGGGACTCCCAGGACCTGACTGGTGATGGGGATTCTTTTCTGCTGCCAGTGGACTCTGCGGGTGGAGAGGAGCTGCTCCTGCTGCTGCAACAGGCAGATGAGCTACACCAGGGAGACCAGCAGAACAAACAGGAGGGTTTTCAGCGGCTCCTCAACAACAAACTGGTGTATGGAAATCGCCAAGACTTTCTGTGGCGCCTGGCCCGGGCCTACAGTGACATGTGTGACATCTCCGAGGGGATAAATGGGAAAAAGTCATATGCCCAAAGTGGAAAAGAAGAAGCAGAGGCTGCCCTGGAGAAAGGGGATGAGAGCACCGAGTCTCACCAGGGGTACGCGGTGCTGTGTGGTCAGCAGGCTGAGCATGAAGGCATCCAGAGGCGCATCCAGAGCGGCTATATTTTCAAGGATCATATAGATAGAGCTATTGCTCTCCAGCCAGACAACCCCAAGTCGCACTTCCTCCTTGGAAGATGGTGCTACCAGGTATCTCATTTGACTTGGCTAGAGAAGAAGACTGCTGGAGCCCTATTTGAGAGCCCACCCAGTGCCACAGTCCATGATGCTCTGCAGAGCTTTCTGAAGGCAGAAGAACTAAGTCCTGGATTTTCCAAAGCTAGAAGGCTTTTCATCTCCAAGTGCTACAGGGAACTAGGGAACAACTCTGAAGCTGGGCAGTGGATGAAGTTGGCCCTGGAGCTGCCAGATGTCACTAATGAGGATGTTGTCTGCCACAAGGATCTGGAGGAGCTGAGAACAGCATTGGAAGAATAAGCACAGGGCTTAGTCTTCATCACCAGAAGGGCAACACCACATACAGTAGTAGCAGAGAGGCAGTTCCCTCTTTCCTTGGAATGGAGGCTGAAACCAGAAGAGGAAAGTTATAATGATTTTTCATCAGTCCAAATTTCTGGTTTTATGTGCTTTTCTTTTTACAACTATGAATTCTGTGATTGAAGTGGCAGAAGGAAGTACCTGTGACTATCAACACAGGCCTGGTCAGGGCAGTGGCACTGAAAACTGCCAGCTGGGGGGTAGTGGGAGGATGACACTACTTTTTAGCTGTTGGGGAGGTAAATGCACTTTATAAAGCCTTCAAAACAAAGTATGGAACGCTCTTTTCATCCTTTTCACTGACAAGTCCCAACTTCATTGTAAATACCCCTAGGATCCACCTTGCCTGATCAAGGTGGGGGCAGGGTATGAGAAGACTAGACATTACCTTTATCTTGCCCTAAAATGGACTCAGGCTTGGGGTGGGATCTAGCTATTTTCTCCCTGCTGGGTCTTGACATTTTTTTTAAGTGACACATTATCTTGTTTAGGATACTAATAAATCTATGGTATTTATAGCTGCCTGGTCTGTATTGTGGTACAAAATGGAAATAAATTAGCTTAAGTGGCAATAAGAAAAAAAAAAGAAAAAAAAAGAAATTGCTTCATTTTCTATGGTACCTTTTAGGAGGATAAAGTTTCCTTCCTTATCTCTGTTAATTAAATCTATTTTTGCAACTGCTTTGTCTGAGATAAGGATTGCTACCTCTGCTTTTTCACATCAGCTGAAGCAAAATATATTTTGCTCCAACTTTTTACCTTTACTCTATATGTATCTCTCTGCTTCAAAAGAGTTTCTTTTAAGCAGCTTAATGTAGAATTCTGGTTTAATCCACTCTGCTATTTACTTATATTTTATGGGAGAGTTCATCCCATTCACATTCAAAGTTACAATTACTAACACAATATTACCCTCCATTCTTTATGCCCTCTGTCTATATTCTCCCCCTTTTTTCACTTTATCCAATATTTTGTTTCTAAATACCACCACCTTCAGTGTGTTTACCTGCTTGTATCCAACCCCCCCCTCCCTTTTCTTTCCTCTTTCCATTTGCCCCTTCTTCCCCCTCCCCCTTTCCCCTTTTTAATACTTGAAAAGTAAGATAAGTTTGTTAATTTAACTGTGTGCATGTTAACTTTAGGCCTAATCTGATGAGAATAAGCTTCAGGTGATTCTCACCTGCTCCCTTCTTCCCCTCTATTGCAAGATAGGTCCTTTGTACCTCTTTGTGTAATATGATTTACCCCATTTAATCTTTTCCATCCTCTAATATGTTTATTGCTCCCCTTTTAAAGGAGATATTGTTTTTAAATCATTCTAGCAGAGTCACGAATAAGTCATGAGTTTCCATTACTTCTGGCTAAGTATATTCTCTCTAATAGAGTTACAGTTCTTGAGAGTTATGAGAATCTTTTTTCCCAGGTGGGGATATAGCTGGTTTCATTTTATTGGATAGTAGGGTTTTTTCGTCACCCCTTTATTTTAACCTTTTCATGTGTCTCTTGAGTCTCCTGTTTGAAGCCCAAATTTTATATTTAGCTATGGTCTTTTCATCAGGAAAAGTTGGTAATCTCCTATTTCTTTAAATGTCCATCTATTCCCCTGGAAGAGAATGCTAGTTTTGTCAGACAGTGAATTCTTGGCTGTTTGCCAAGCTCCCTTGCTCTTCAGAATATCACATTCCAGGCTCTTTGATCTGGTAATATTGATGCAGCCAGGTCCTATGTAATCTTTACTGTGGCTCCTTGGTATCTAAATTGTTTCTTTCTGACTGATTTTTCTCTTTTATATGATAATTCTGGAATTTGGTCACA
Organism: Macrotis lagotis; assembly: GCF_037893015.1. Lineage (NCBI taxonomy): Eukaryota > Metazoa > Chordata > Mammalia > Peramelemorphia > Peramelidae > Macrotis > Macrotis lagotis. Next base: position 116,225,010 of record NC_133662.1, read on the forward strand.
ATATTCCTTGGTATTTTCATTTTAGGATCCATTTCTGGAGGAGATCAATGTATTCTTTCAATAACTATTTTGTCCTCTCCCTAGGCCAAGTGGGGGGGGGGGGTGCAGCTGGATATTGTTATCCTTGAATAATGTGGGCTGGGCCCTGGTTTGAGGTAGTTAATCTCCCTGTTCTGCTAAGGGAGCTCTGATTCCCATGCCTGATCCTGGGGGGAGGGGGACTGTTGATCTGTTTCTTCTGGGAAGAGGACTTTGTTGAAATTAAAGTATGGAGCCCATAGTCATTCAGACCAGCCAAGTCAAGTGATTTGATGTCCAACCACAGCCGCTCTCTGTGATGGAACTCACCCTCCAGCCCTGCTTGAGCTCTGCAGACCACTGCTCCCACAACCAAAGCCTCTGTGGCTTAGGTTGGTCCTCTGACTTCACCCTGCCAGCCCCTAAGCTGCCTCCCCCCTTCATTCTGCCACCCCTGGACTGGATCTCTGCTCTCTGCTCCCGGTTCATCCATGTTCCCTTGAAACAGACCTTGTTGGGAGATGTTCTAGCTTCTTATTCTGTGTTTTTTGATGGAATTTCTGTTAAGAGATGTCTTTCATATTATTTATGAGGGAAAGTCAGGAGACCTTAGCACAATTCCTGGCTTCTCTCTGCCATCTTGGCCAGATGTCCTTTGACTGATTCTTGAAAAGTGAGGAGCAATTCAATACCAAAGCCTGAATTAAACACAGATGTTCTAGACAGATAAGAAATTACTGAGATTTCTCATCATTTGAAACTTAAAGGTAGAGAATCTAGAAAAAGTAGGATCAAAAATTAAATAAAAATCTGATGCAGAGAAGACTGTATTTGTTGATTTTCAATGTCCTATAATATACTCTCTTCTCAAATGCTGATGTATTTGAGCCTTGTCTTCCCCAATTGCCACAACTATTTAAGGTCTTCCCAAAAATTCTTTTGAAAACTCCAAATTAATTAATATAACTGATTTTAGTTTGATATCACCTCTCTCTCTCTTTTAATCTTACTGAGGGTGTAGTTCTTGTTAGCTTAAAATAACTTCTAATTGATGGAATTTCAGACTATGCCAGTAAGAGGGATAATCTATTAAGAAGTAAAGAATTTTTTAGACTCCCTAAAATCATACTACTTTCTATCTCTATCTAAGTCTGCCTTGCTGTAAATCAGGTCCCTTGAATTCAGTAGGGGAATGAGGGTCTCTAATGTCAACCCTCTCCTCTTTTGGAGGGAGAAGCAGGCTATTGGTCCTATTCTGCCTGGTCTTCTGTTTTCTAAGTAACTTTTGAAGCAGGGGCTACCTTGAGCTGATCTTTTTTTTAGGGTTTTTTTTGCAAGGCAAATGGGGTTAAGTGGCTTGCCCAAGGCCACACAGCTGGGTAATTATTAAGTGTCTGAGACTGGATTTGAATCCAGGTACTCCTGACTCCAAGGCCAGTGCTTTATCCACTACACCACCTAGCCACCCCTCTTGAGCTGATCTTGATTAAGAATCCTCTAACAGACCCTGTCTCAAGTTCCATCACTCAGGATTAGTAACACCTGTCACTTGGTTAAACTGCCTCCTAAAATACCTAAGACTTGTGCTCCCTTTGCTATAGAAGTGCTATTTCCAACTGAAATATAGATCCAAGACTCTTCAGAGGAACCTTAAGAAAACATTCTACCTTTTCTCTGTTCTCCCTTCACTTTCCTTCAGTTGATTTCAGAAATGACTTCTGAGAAGTGAGGAATGTGGAATAGCTTTAAATCCCCACTTGTATGCCCTTTCCCTAAGCCCAGCCTCTGCTCTGTGATTTATTCCTCTTGATAGGGGCAGGGGGGGAAGAGGAAAGGGGAAAAGTTGGGTTTTCATGAATATTTGTGGTAAAGAAAGAAGAGAATTCGTCTGAGACAGAATTAGTGTGTTGATTTTGGTCCCAAGTTTCTACTTTCTCCAGCTACTATTTGGGATAAATTTTAAATCAGGATACAACTCTGGAAAAAGTTATACTACTCTAACATTGATTTTGAGGGACCTCAATGAACAAAAGGATTTTTTTTCTTAGGAATTTAGATGAAATTAGAAGATTTGGGCTTACTCTTCTCCAAGCACTTAGCAAAACTCCAGATAGATATGCTTACTCTTTATAATTGATTTGTTTTGATTTATTTTTCCTCATCATGAAACATAATGTTGTCTGTTCAAAATTCATATTTATGAGGGAGAATATTGGTCATGACTTTGCAAAAAAACATTAAAATCTAAAGAAAGATTTTTGTTTAAATAACATCAGGATTGTGACACAAGCTGAAAAATGCCAGGAAATTCCAAGCTAAAGGCAGATAATTCATCCTTAAGACATGCTGTGATGCCTATTTTCCATTCTTCTCATGAGTCTACAAGTAGAGTTGGGGTGTGGGGCTAACATTACATTTTCTATGTCTTGTCAGTTCATGTCATAACCTTAGAATTACTCAGATGTTCTTTATTATTTAATAATAATATGAGATTATACTGATGCCTTTCTCCTACTTTTATTTAATGCTGAACAAGCATTTTTGGCACTCACAATTCAAATTACAGGCATTTTGACCTGTGCCTCAGTATATTTGGCAATAAAATAAAATATCTTGCTCCATCATCTATCCCAAAGGCCTTAGAAAGAAATTATTGTAGCATTCTTGTTCTTAGACCACATAAAAATCTGTGATCAATGGCATGTCTGCAATCCTAAAGTTAGCACATTACTTGTAAGGTCTTGGATGGAGGTGGAGGAGAGAATTGAAATAAAACAGACAGAGTGATTTTTTTTGTACAACTGGGAGGCTCTGATTCTTATAAATGAAACTAAATGAAACATACATTTTGTGCTACTCCAGAATTATTTCCCATCCTGCTTCTACTCTATTCCCCTTTTCAAGGTTGAAATGTTTCTAAGAGCTAAGAGTGTCTTTGTAAGATTATCAATGGGTATAGAAATTTTCCCCTTCTTGGAATCAAGATAATGCCAATTTATTGGCATCTGTGAATGATGCTGGAAAGCTGAAAAACTGACATTGACATCATACTTTGATTATTCTCTCTTCTGTTGCCAGTGATTATAGTAGAAGAACAAAGAAGACCATTAGAATGTGGTGAAAACATACCATCATTGTAATAATTAAAGAGATAGTTCAAGGAGCTATTATTCAAAGAGTAATTATAAATCAACAAGTATATATTGAGCATCTCTGCACTTAAATGAAATGGAAAGAGGGTGGAAATGTGGAAGTCATGGTCCTTACCTTCAAGGAATTCATAATTTCCCTCTAATTTAGTCTCTATAGTCCTTTAATATTCCAATGGAGCTTAGAGGAATCTACTACAGAGCTATGGATTCTTTTAATTTAGGGGATCCAAAGAGGAAAATCAAAAATTATTGGTGCCAAAAACCATCTTATGTATTCTTTTATAACCTCTTTCCATCAATCTGTGATTATAAGTCTACCCAGTGTCTTAGATGTCTCTCTGATGTTGAATGAATACTGGTGGAGCACAAAGTTTAATGTAAGCAGGCATTTAATGTTCATTGTTTATTATCATTTATCTCTGTTTCTGCTTCTATCTCTCAGTCTCCGTCTCTCTCTCTCTTTTTTTCTCTGTCTGTCTGTCTGTTTGTCTCTGTCTCTCTTTCTTTGTCTCCCTCTCCCTCTTCCTCACTCTATATAGCTTTTTCTCTGATTGACTCACACCCCACTCTTTTTTTTTTAACCCTGGGCCACATACATTTCTCTGATGATATACTTCTCAAGCAAAATTTTTCACTTATATTATGTTGTAACTACTCATATCCATTATCAATTAATTAATCAATAAAATTTCATCAAATGCCAGGCACTAGAGCTCTAAAAAAAACAAAAATGAAGCAATATCTTCTCTTAAGGGAGTTTCAGTCTTTTGAGACATTAAAAGAACTGTGTGGTTTCTTAAAGACAATACAGTTCACTCTTATCTTCCTATTTCATTTTGGGCTCTTTGTCCCATAGTTTCTGCCCACATTACTTGACTGATGAACCTTCTATACAGGTTATTAATCCCACTGCATGTCATGGTTTGGACAACTGGCATTCTTCATGTGGGGTAGGGATTTTTAGCCCCTGAGTAGTATTAGCAATGTAATATAAAAATAATAATACCTTATATTTGTATCTTACTTTACAGTTTATACAAAGTACTTTGCATACATCATCTTATTTAATCATCATAAAAACCCTGTCATAGAGAAGACTCTATTTCAAATGTCATTATCACAATTTTGCAAAGGAGAAAGCTGAGACTCAGGAAGTTGAATGTGGAACAGAAGGATTGGTCTGTACATTCATAAACGTGAGGAGTTCCTGGAATTCCCATTGCCAATTCAGGTTAGCATCTTCTCTGAAACTCAGTCTTGGAGAATTGTCTAAAAAATGAATAGTAAAGAAACTTGATCAGTTAAAGCAAAGATTTGACAAAGAGGAGACTTAGACCCCACTCTTACTTACCACCCTTCCTCTCTTATCTAAGTCATGCACTTAGTAAATGGCAAAATCAGCAAAAGAATCTAAGTTTTCTGATTTCTAAATTCAGCTCTCTTTTTAGTAGACAAGGAGAAAAAAATGACTTTCCTCTAATAAGTGAAAATTATATCAAGATGCTACTATAATTATTTTCAAAGTAAGGAAAAGAAAAAACTAGAAATACATTCCTATCTATTAGGGAATGACTGAAGAAAATATAACCTATGAATATGATGGCACATTATTGTGATGGGAAAAATCAAATTATTCAAAAGAAATGGAAAAATCTACAAAATATAATGGAAAGGAAATAAAGGAGAACCAAGAGCACAATTAAGATATTGATTACAATAATATAAATGATACAATACTAAAAGGTACCTTAACACTGATTCAATTCAATGACCAATCTTTAATCTAGTGAAAACAGATGATGAAACTGATGAATTCACTCTATAGAAGAGGTGAAAATGTAGAAAGGGTGTAGAATGCTTAGAAATGGTATCTATATCCTGATATTTGGGCAGCTAGGTGGTGCAGTGGATAGAGTACTGGCCTTGGTTTTAGGACAAAAGTTTGAATCTACATTCAGACACATGTCACTTTTTAGCTGTGTGACCTTGGGCAAGTCACTTAACTCTGACTGCCTGGCATCCAGAGCCATCTCCAGTCATTCTGATTCATATCAGGTCACTGGACCCAGATGGCTCTGGAGAACAAAGTGAGGCTGTTGACTTAGCACAGCCCCCACCCCCTCACTCAAATCCAATTCATGTGCTTGTCATGGCATACCTCCCTTATGTCATGGTCTTCTTCACAAATGAAGGAGAAACATTATTATTATTATCCTGACATTAGGTCATTTTATCAGTATTTTTTGCTTGACTTTTTATTATCTGGATCAATTTTATAAAGAGAAATAATAGTTAATAACAAGCAAGTACTCAATAAAAAAAAATTTGAGGAGGGAAAGTAGCTAAAATGAAAGCAAGAAAGTTAACAAACTGTTATAAATTAGTTGAAGACAGAAATTAAGTGGACCAAAAAGGAATAAGGAAAACCTGTCAAAGCATTTTGTAATCAATAACAAAAAAATTCTTTAAATCTGAGGAAGGAAGGAAGCCAGAGAATTTTCATAGGGGAGCAAAGGAAGCACTCATGAAGTCACAGGAAATTACTGAATGAATGTATCTTTTGCCTCTGTCAATTTGGGAGATTTCCATTTTTAAATGGCATGTGAACTGAATAGGCTGAATGTACTAACTCTTGCCATTTCTGCTTTCCTCATGATTCTTGTCTTCCTTTCTCCCTTTTTTATATACCTATTGCCATCACTTGTTCTGTGCCAGGGTCATCATAATATACCATTAAGATTTTTCATCCTTTTGATTTCCCTTACTTTTAGAATGTCATGGTTATTAGACTGAGGATAGTCCAGAATCAGGGTTATTTTATTGCTTTATTTTTTGTTTGTTTGTTTTAGTAATGAAGGACAGAGGAACAATTTGACGTGGAGGATAGAGGCCTGGCATCAGAAAAACCTGGTTTAGGTCCTATGCCTGGCACATAGTGTTAGAGTCCTAGCCTCTTAGGGGCCCCCAAACTGCCCCCAAGTCTCCCAGGGCCCCCAAGCTGCCCCCAAGCTGATCTCCAAGATCCTAATCTGCAGAATAGTTGCTGGTCTGCAATGGTAGAAGAAGTTACTTCACTGAGAGCTTCACACACCAGTGAAGTCACAGGTCTGGGCCAAAAACAAAAAACAAAAATAGTCATGATGAAGGCCTACTCATTTTTTCAACTGATCTCAACATATCCCCCTGTTTCTGAAACTGAGATTATATTATAGAATCATAAATTTAAAATTGTAAGGAACCTATGAAATCATCTAATCAAGCCTTCATTTTTTTCTCTTTATGTGAAAAAACAGCTAATGTCAATGGATAGATTTCTGGATTCTTATAAAGATAAAGGGATTGATAGTACAAAGGCATGGAATTGGATCATAGAATATTCTATGTGAGCAACAGCAGCAAATATATGTCAAGCTAGATTGTAGAAAGTGTCAAGGTCAGTAATAATAGAAAAATAGCGAAGAGCCTTAAATGTTAAACAAGGACTTTATATTTTATTCTGGAGGAGATTGAAGTTGGTTTTAAGGAATTGTTGACCCCTCTGAAATTGAGGAAGTCAAATTTTTCTGAGGATTTTTGTTTAACTGCTATACCTTCTTGGATCTGGTCTTCTCCAACTCTCTTTTTTAAACCTTGATCACTTAACAATTCAGCATGTTCTTTGGAAAAAAATACAAGGATTCCTTGGATTTCCTCTTCCCTGAAAACTTTTAGATATGTTTACGATGATTTTTAAAGGGTTTTCAAAAAGCATGAAGGATGAGAATGAAAAGACTAAGAAAAAAGAAAATAAGCAATGGAAATTTTACTTCAGCTACTTCTCTGTTCCAGTATGTAGTTGTTCCTGGGATGAATTTTTAATTTTGTTGTTTTTCTTCCTCTATCTGTTGACCTTTTTGTCAATCATCCTTGGAGTCAGTCACATCCAAGGATCAACACCCCTTTTTAATCTTTCCACCATGCTTTTTAGGAATTCTTCTCTTCCTCTTTTAAAAGGAAGCAGATTGTTAGAAATGACATTGTGAATGTGCCAGTTTATAGACCCTTGTACTCAAAATAGCAAGGAGATAGTGCAAGTTGGTCTGTACTAGTCAACATTACCATATAAACCATTGTAAAATCCAAGGACAGGAAATTGCCAACAGATTTCCTGGGAGGGGAGGGGAAAATAGAGAAGGATGAGATTCGAAAAGCTTACTAAGGGAAAATCAATGCCACTGAAGTTAGATCCAGCCATTGAACTAATTTTCTTGAAAGCTAGAGCTGCACCATCTGTTTGCTACAAGGGAAAAATAAAAGAGAACTCAAAGGTCTAATAAAAAATAGTTAAGTGTCCTTGCTTCATGTGTTCATACCCAATAGACCACATCAACTGTGGTGGGCCTAATTATCTAATGATGAGGTAAAAGTTCCTGAAAACAAAAACTCAATTGTTTGTTTATGAGGTTCCTAAGCAGAATGTCCATTTATCCTTATGGCAAATCAAGTCCTTGCTATCTTTACTCTGTCAATGTCTTTTTAAAAGCAGACCTTGGTCAAGGTTCTCAATAGTTATTTGTGAATGGCATTATTGCAGAAACCCTATCAAACAGCAAAAATAAAGTAATCACTTGAAGTTTCCTAATTAAGTATCTTCACCTGAGAACTTTGGATTCCCCTAGAACTTTCTTGGCATGGAGAGTTTACTTTCTAAAATTCTAGGTATGACATAATTCTTCATAATGAAGTCAAGAAAGGATAAACATGGGGAAAAACAAACATTTTGGAAAAAGAGAAATTAAAAATGAGAAATTCCTCACCCTATGTCGGCAGCTGGTAGAATAGTGGATACCGGATATAGAATTAGCAAGACATGAGTCCAAATTCCATTTCAGATTTTTACAGTCTGTACAACCCTGGGCAAGACACTTTGCCTCTTTTTTGCCTCACTTTCCTTATCTGTAAACTGGGGATGATAATAGCACCTGTCTCATGGGGGGGGGTGGCGTTGTGAGGGTCATATAAGATCTTTTTTTTTAAGTTTTTTTTTTTTTTTTGCAAGGCAAATGGGGTTAAGTGGCTTGCCCAAGGCCACACAGCTAGGTAATTGTTAAGTGTCTGAGGCCACATTTGAACTCAGGTATTCCTGACTCCAGGGCCGGTGCTCTATGCACTGTACCACCTAGCTGCCCCTATATGAGATCTTAACTCTAAAACACATAGCACTTTCCCCTGCCACATAAACTATATAAATGTAAGTAGCTGTTATTATTAATGATTAAATCTAATCAGTTCCTAATTTTTGCTGCTTCTACCCTCACAACATCCATTTCATTCCATCCCATTTTATCTCTACACAGAGTTACCATAATTAATTCAGGTTTTCTTATCACCTCTTATTTAGATTATTGGTAAAAGTCTCTTCTTTGGTCTCCCACTCTCAGATCTCTCACCACTACAATCAAGCCTTGCCAAAGGATGCTACCATTTCCTAAAGTGCAAATCCTGTCCCATCAATGCTTTACTCAACCAAATCCAATGGTTTCTTAATGCTTCTCAAATAAAATAGAAACTCTTCTACTTAACTTTTAAAACTTTTCAAGATCTGGTCTCACCTACCTTTTAAGTTTCACGGGTAATTACTCCATTTCTCATACTTTTATGATCTGACCAAACAGGAGTCTCCCTTCCTCATATCTAACTCTCTATCTCCTGTCTCTCTGACTTTATACTGGATGTCCCATATGCTTAGAATTCACTCTGTCCTTACCTCCATTTCACAGAATCTCTTAAAGTGCAAGTCAAGTATTATCTGCCTCATGAATTCTTTCTGTTTCCACAAATTACCAGTGTCCTCCATCCCAAAATAATACCAATAAAAGAGCACAAATAATTTTATGATATCCAGGATTATCCTGTGTCAATTAAATTCTATTTTTTTAATTAAAGTTTGAAACCAGGTTCTGAAAGTTAGACTTTGAGATCTTTGGCAATTAATTTACTTAACTTCCTTGAACCTCAGTTTCTTAGTAAAATGAGAGTTGAATTAGAAGAACTCAAAGAACCATTTCAACTTTAAATACAGGGTCTCATTATTTTGTGACCCTTTCATCAATAAAGATTTATTAAGTACCTCCTAAATAAAAGGCAATTATTTTGTTAGTAGAGATTAAAAAGACTAAGAAAAATCGTTATTGTTCCCTAATCTGAAGGACTAGTAAACATACAAAAAGAAAAATACATGTCTTAAAATGAATGTGAAGAGGGTGGCCAACAGACAGTCCTCTTGAGGAACTTAAGTCAATTCATATGAGTGATCTTCCAAAAGGGATGCCATCATATACAAAATTCCATAAAATCTATTTTTGTGGAAATTCAATTTAAAATATAAAACATATATGAATTTATATTTTATTTAAAATTGAGGGACAGTGTGCTTTATCATCAGAGTGTCTGAAGGAAGACTTAGGTTTAAATCCTTTTTCTGACAAATCTATGTGGTTTTGGGCAAGTCTTTTAAATTTTTCTTAGTCTCAGTTCCTCACTGGAAAAATGACAATTATAACTACCCAGCTAGCTCATGAGTTCCTGGTAAGATTCAACAGAAATAATGCATGTAAAGTGCTTTGAAAACTATTAAGGACTATATAAATGGCAGCTAATATTACAGAATTATGGAATTTTTAAAATTATAAAATGCATGACACCATCTTGTACAATCTACATTAAGTTCACTTAGATCTTTTGTAGTTTTTTTTGCCTTTTTTCAGAAATTATGGCATTGAGTCAAAGTGTGTACCTACTCTTCTGTCCAAGGTCCTAGAGCTAGTACAACACAGGGTAAATGGGTGAGTGAAGATTTACCTTGTAGATCAGTTATCAAAGGGTTTCCCTTTGGTGGTTTGACACAAAGCAGAGGCATCAGAAGCATCTCCACTAGGACCATCTAGAATTGATCTTCCAGCTTTACCTCCTATATTCTCTCCAAAATGACAAATTTCATGGATCAGTAATTTTTTCAGACCACTGCAAAGACTGAGATGTAGTCCTCTAGTGTTCCTTTACTCCCTAGTATAATACAAAGATGTCTTAACTAGTGGCTACCAACCTTGTAAATAAAATAATTATTAACTAAATAGGAATGTCTAACAAATTTGTGTATATAAGTGGTGTAGAGAAAACAGCATTAGACTTGAAATGAGACAAAATGGATTCAAATCCTGTTTCCATTGCTTACTACTCCTATGAACTCAAACAATCCTCTTCCTCTCTCTAGTGTTTGATTTGTTTATCTATAAAATCAGATTCCTAGAGCAAACAATTGCTAAGATTTTGTCTAGCTTTAAACTTGTATGAGTCCATTGTGATTAATATTTGACAGTTTTGTATATTAACTAAGATTAATATTTATAGATCTATAAGTTTATATGATTGCTACTTATACATTTATATATTATGATTAATATTCAAAGAATTTTTTACCTATTAAGTCAAAACTATAGTAAAATTTTAGCCTATGACAAAATAATCAGTTAATTGAGATTCACTTATAGAATGGTGTAACTGGAATAAAAATTTGATTCAAAGAACATCAAAAAAAATAATTATAAGGAAGGAATGATAAGATGTTTGCAGTGGGAAATAATTGATGATTAATTCCTATATGGTCAATGTTGGGATTTTTTTAATTCAACAACTACTAGATTTATTTTATAGTCTGCTCAGATGTTCATATAACTAAATAAACAACCTGTTTTGGGGATGGTATATCTTAAAATGAAATATGCATTCAGACACTAATAAATTAAAATCATTTTAATGGTCCCTGTGAAAATGTACCTAAGAAATAAAATAGATATTTTACAATTTAGGATTCTTTCAAGCAAGTTTCTGGTTGTTGAAAGGGAAACTTCATACAATGTGCATCTGTGATTCTAATGATGTACAGTGGAATTCTAAATGCATGCACACACAAATCTGGGAAATTGATTAGCATCGAAGTATTACACCCACAGAAAGGAAATGCTCTGCGTATTATGTGATTTACCTTTAACCCAAGAAGAGTATGAAAGGAGACAAGTGCATAAAAAGGACAAAATAAGACATTTTTGAAACCAGCCTACATGAATACAAGATGGCAGGACCTGACTGGAGAGTAATTCCTAAGAAGCAATAATAATTAACTGTTTAACAAATAATAAGAACACTATGAACAAAGATACTGTGATCATAAACAAATCCTCATGACCAAATGAATAGGTTAGGCAATGAAAATCATTGAGTCAACAAGCATTTATTAAGCCCCTACTATGTTCTAGATGCTAGGAATATACATTAAGGTGTGCATGTATGTATATATATATAAAGATATATGTATATACATGCATGCATACATTCATATGTATGTGTTAAAGGTATACATATATAAACACAAAAAGAACAAAACAATCCTTTTGAAGAGAAACAATAAATACACGTATTAGGATGCTTAGTATAAATAAATACAGAAAATGAGGTCTTTCATTTGGGGAATCAGGGAAAGTCACAGATAGAAAGTCTTGTTTAGGTTGTGTCTTAAAGGAATTAAGGAATACTATGAAGCAGTGATAAAGAGGAAGGATGTCCAATGCAAAGGTACAGAGAAAGAAGATAGAGCATTGTGTAAAGGAACCAAGAAAAAAAACAGCTTGGATAAAAAAAAAAAAACTACAGACTATGAAAAAGGTAGCAATGGCCCGCCATCAAAATTTTAAGTAGTCAGAGACCTTTCAAATGTCAATTTATCCTTTAAAAAGCCTCACCCCAGTAAACCATCTCATTTATTTTAATTTTCATTATTCATCTTTGGATCCAAAGCCAACAAAATACCTGGAAGAAGTAAAGAAAGATATGAATGATAGAGGAAAAGTTGGGGAAAGAAATGAGAGTTATACGAGAAAATTTTAAAAAGAGAATTAATAGCTCATAAAAGAGGCACTAAAATATTTAGGAAAATAAACAGAATTGTCATAATGGTAAAATAGATATAATTCACTAAGAACAGAATTGACATAATGGTAAAACAGGCATAATTCACTAGGAAGAAAAATACTCCTTAAAAAGTAGAATTAGAGAAATTGAGAAGTAGAGTTTGGCAAATGGAAAGGAGGTATGAACAAAGGAGAAAATTATTCTTTTAAAATTAGAATTGGGAGGAGTGGCTAGGTGGTGCAGTAGATAGAGCACTGGCCCTGGGCAAGCCACTTAATCCCATTTGCCTTGCAAAAAAAACAACAAAAAAATTAGAATTGGGGATTGGCAATTAGATGGCACAGTGGATAGAACACTGACCACAGAAACTTAATAATTACGTAGCTGTGTGACCTTGGAGATGTCACTTAACCCCATTGCCTTGAAAAAACAAAATAAAAAAGCAAAAGTGGAAGCTAATAATTATATGATACATCAAGATACAATAAAACAAAATCAAGTAAAAATAGAAGAAAATGTGAAATATCGCATTTCTGGAAAATAGATTATGAAGGGGATAATTGAAGAATTATCAGACTAACTGAAAATTATGATTAAAAACATAAATAGCATGTTTCAAAAAATTATAAAAGGTAAACTGTTAGTTTGTATCCTGAGGGCAAAATAGAAATGGAAAGAATCTACCAATACCCTCTTGAAAAAAGATCTCAATATAAAAAGTCTAGAAAATTTATGTTTGTGTATGTGTGTGTGTGTGTGTGTGTGTGTATGTGTGTGTGTGTGTGTGTATTCCAAGGATCTAAGGAGACCAAGGAGAAAATAATGCAAGCAGCCAGGAAAAAAATTTAAATATTATGGAGCCACAGTCAGGATCACATAGAATTTATCAGCTTCCACATTAACAGGATTTGGAATATGATATTTTGGATGGCAAATGAACTAAGATTACAATCAAGAGTAATCTACACAATATAATCCCTTGGGCAAAGTATATATAATGTGATAGAGGACTTTCAAGTATTTCTGATGAAAAGACCAGAACTGAATAGAAAATTTGACATTCAAACACAAGACTCAGGAGAAGGATAACAAAGTAACTACTAAAGAGTAATCATGAGACTCAATAAAGTTAAACTGTTTACATTCCTATATGAGAAGATAATGAATATAATTGCTAAGAACTTTGTCATTATTACTAGAGTTAGAGGGAATCTTCGTTGGCAGAGGACATGAATGTGAGTTATTATTCACTCCAAAAGGAAGAAGTATGAAAGAGCGGTTCTGGAAGAAGAGAGAAGGGAGAGGTAAAATGCAAAATATTTTATTTCATGAAAGAAGTGTGCAAAAGCTTTTTTAGTAAAAGGGAAAATGTAGGGAGGTGGCAGGCAATGCTTGAATTTCTCACTCATCAGTATATACAGAATATACATGCACACTTACATATAGCAATATTTACCCAATATGAAAATAGAAGGGAAAAAGGAATAAAAAACATGGGAAGAGGAAGACAAAAATTAAAAGAGAAAATGGAAAGCAAAATAGACTTTAGAGGAGTGTTGAGAGAGAGAGAGAGAGAGAGAGACAAGTTTCTTTGACAAAGTTTTCACTTTTCAAATTTGTAGAGAGCTAACTCAAATTTTCAAAAATTAGAACCATTCCCCAACTGATAAATAGTTGACTAATATGAACAGGTAGATTTCAGAAGAAGAAATCCAAGCTACAATCCTATGAAAAAAATGCACTGATCATTATAGACTAGAGAAAAGCTAATTAAAATAACCCTGAGGAACTACCTGCCAGAATTGACAAATGCTGTGGGAGATGAGAGAAAATACACATAGCAGTAAGCTGTTAGTGGAGTTTTAAGCTAGTCCAAACATTTTAGAGAATAATTTGGAGCTATGTCCAAAGAGCTATAAAATGGTTTACCTTTTGAAGCAGGAATATCACTACTAGATTTCTTCCTAAAAAGATCAAAGAAAAAGGGAAAGGACTTATTTGTACAAAAATATTTATTGTAGCTTTTTGTGGTAGCAAAAAATTTAGAATGATTACTCCAGTTGTGGCACATAAAAACATCTGCAATCTTTGTGAACTGATGCAAGGTGTAGTGAGAAGAACCAAGATATCATTGAACATAATGTATAGTTTTTATTATATATTGTATGTGAATTGTGTATAATAACAGCAATGTTGTAATGATGATCAACTGTGGAAAATCTGGTGTTCTATTAGAAACCAGGAGGGAAGAGAATTCAGGGAAGCCTGGAGGGATTTGCATGAACTGATGCTGAGTGAGATGAGCAGAACCAGAAAAACACTGTACAACCTAACAGCAGCATGGGGGCAATGATCAAACTTGATGGACTCACTCATTCCATCAGTGCAACAATCAGAGACAATTTGGGGCTGTCTGCAATGAAGAATACCATCTGTATCCAGAGAAACAACTGTGGAGATTGAACAAATACCAAGGACTATTACCTTAAATTTAGGGGAAAAAAAAACTGATATCTTATTGTCTGATCTTGCTATCTCTATGTTTCTTCCTTAAGGATATGATTTCTCTCTCATCACACTCAATTTGGATCAATGTATACCACGGAAACAATGTAAAGACCGACAAATTGCCTTCTGTGGGGGGTAAGGGGGAGGGAAGTAAGATTAGGGGGAAAATTGTAAAACTCAAAAAGAAAAAAGTTTTTTAAAAAATTGGCTCCTTGGGGGTGAAGCCAAGGTAGCGGAGTGAAGGCAGCATTTCCCAGGAACTTTTTCACCCCAAAACTCCAAAAGCCAACAAATTACAACTCTAGCCAAAATTTAGAGGAGCAGAACCCACAGAAAGACTGAGTGACATATTTTCCCAGTCCAAGATACCCTACAAGTTCCATTGGAAAGGTGTGTTTCACCAGGAGCAGGGACTGGAAAAAGCCCCAGTCACAGTGCAGCCCTGGAACAGCTTGAAGGGGCAGGGAGAGAATTCTGCTACACTAGAATGAGTGTGGAGTGAGGGGGCATCGGCTACAGGTGCAGCAAGAATCTGGAGAAAACAGCCTGTACCTCCAGAGCATAGCCTGCAGATGGTGAGGGGATCAGGGAAGACTACAGAAATTTCTCTGCTCTCTCTCGGGGTAGGACTCTGCTGTTTGCTCACACTCAGATCCAGGTTGCAGTTTGGGCTTCCATACTAAGATAGCCAAGCAGGACCCCTCCTTACAACTCCAGGGCAGAGGGAAGTCCTGTGGTCATCAACATATCAAAGCACAGGCAAGAGAGCATAATCCTTGGATGAATAAAAGTCAGAGTGGGGTGTTCCCCCCCAAAAAAAACAACCCCAAAGGCTTGGAAATGCTGTAAATTAGTCTTGGGCTGAAGAAATGAGTAAATAACAGAAAAAGAAGAATGTGACCATAGAGAATTACTTTAGTCCCATGGAAAATCAAAGCACATACTCAGATGATGACAAAATTGAAGCTTCAGTATCCAAAAATCTCCAAGAAAAATAGAAAATGCGCTCAGACTATGGATGAGCTCAAAAAGACTTTGAAAATCAATTAAGGGAGGTAGAGGAAAAATTGGGAGGAGAAATGAGAGCAATGCAGATAAATCATGAAAACCAAATCAACAGCTTGGTGAAAGAAATACAAAAATATGCTGAATAAAATAATATGTTAAAAACCAGTTTAAGCCTAATGGAAAAAGCAAAACAAAAGGCAAATGAGAAGAATGCCTTAAAAAGCAGAACTGACCAGCTAGAAAAGGAGATAAAAAAAAAGCTCTCTAAAGAAAATAACTCCTTTAAATGCAGAATGGAACTAAAGGAAGCTGATGACTTTGCAAGTAATCAGGAAGAAATAAAAGTTTTCCAAAAAAAGTTAAAAAATAAAAGAAAATGTGAAATATCTCATTGGAAAAAACAGATGCAGAAGAAATAATTTAAAAATTACTGAGCTACCTGAATGCCACAAACAGGAAAAGAGTCTAGACTTCATTTTTCAAGAAATAATATAGAAAATTTGCCCTGAGATCCTAGAAGCAGAGGGTAAAAGAGAAATTGAGGGAATTCACCAGGTCACCTCCTGAAAGAGAACCCAAATTTCAAAAGTCCCAAATCAAAGAGAAAATTCTAAAAGCTGCCAGAAACAAAAAATTCAACTACTGTGGCTCCATAGTCAGGATTACACAGGATCTGGCAGCAGCTACATTAAGGGCTCATAGGGATTGGAATATGCTATTCCAGAAGGCAAAGGATCTTGGTTTACAACTGAGAATCAACTACTCAGCAAAACTGAATATCCTCTTTCAGGGGAAAAGATGGACTTTCAATGAAACAGGGGATTTTCAAACTTTCCTATTGAAACAATCAGAGTTGAACAGAAAATTTGATCCCCAGGTACAGGACTCTGGTGAACCATAGAGGGGGTGGATGAGGACTAACTATGAGGAATTTAATGCTATTGAACTGTTCGCATTTCTGCATGGGAAGAAGATATTGATAATTCATATGAACTTTCTCATAAGAGCTGTTAGAAAGAGCATATATAGACAGGGCACAGGAAGGAGTGGAATATAATGGTATAATATAGTAAAAAGAGGGAGTCAGTGGGTGATAAAGGAAAGTACTGGAAGGAAGGGAAAGGAAATGAAGAAGAAGCTACGAAACTTCACATAAGAGTCAAGAAAAGCTTTTTCAATGGAGTGGAAAGGGGGAAGGCAAGGGGGAATGAATGAGCCTTCATTCTCATCAGAAATGACTCAGGAGGGAAATAACATATACACTTAATAGGGTGAGGAAATCTATCTTACTCTAGAGGAAAAATGAGAAGAAAGGGATGGGATAAGGGGGAATGGGGGGAGGTATGAGGGGAACAGGTGATAGAAGAGAAGGAATAAGAGAGGGTACTCAGATATAACGCACTTTTGGATAGGGCCAAGTTGAAAAGAGAGAGAGAATAGAATAAATGAGAGTGGGAAGGAACAGAATGGCGCTACAGCTAGCAATAGCAACAGTGGTAAAAATATTGATGTGACTTCTCTGGTGCACTTATGATAAAGAAAGCAATTCACCTAGAGACAGAACCATTGGAATATGATCACAAACTGAAATACATTCTCTCTCTCATTCTCTCTCTCTCTCTCTCTCTCTCTCTCTCTCTCTCTCTCTCTCTCTCTCCTTGAGGTTTCTCATCTTCTTGGTGGGAAGGGGTTATGTTTACTCTTAAAACAAAATTATTGTAATAATAGTAATAATAAATTAATGTTCACTTGCAAAAAATAAAGAAAGGTGTAGGAAAAATTTAAAAAAACGAAGGAAAAACTTAGCTACTCTAATTGATCACGACAATCCCAAAATATTCATGATGAAAAATGCTATCCACCACCAGAGAGAGAACTAATGAACATTTGAACAAAGTGAAGTATATTTTTCTTGGTTTTTGTTCTTTTAGTTTTTGGAAAGGGGGAAATGATACGGTTAATATGGAAATAAATCTTACATGATTTCAAATGAGTAATACATATCATTCTTGTCTTCTCAGAGGATGGGGAGGGGATAGGAAGAAGGGAGGGAATTAAAAACTCAATTTAAAAAGAATGTTAAAAATAAATAAATAATACTTTTTTAAAAGAGATGTCCAATAGGCAGTTAGAGATATGAGACTGAAAGTCAAAAGAGAGTTTAGAGCTATCAAATAGAGCCATGAGTCATCAACATAGATATTATAATTGAATCCAAAGAAGATGAAATAACAAAGTGAAATAATGTTCAGAGAGAAAAATATTCAGAATCTTTCAGATATACCCACTACTAGTAGGAATGACCAAGACAACAAAGGAGGTTTTAGAGGGAAAGGGAATTAGACAAATCTTGGGGATAATATTCATGAAAACCTAGAGAAAAAGTGTCAAAAACTACAGAGATCCAAAAGTTCAAAGAACAAGAAAATGACAATTTTATTTAACAATTAATTAATCACTTATAAATTAGGGGAGAGCAATTTCAAATAAATGATGAAACTAGAAGCCAGAATGCAGAGTTATGGAAAGAATAAAATCAATAGAAGTAGATATTGTAGGTACTCTTCTCACAAGGTAGAGCCATGAATGTGAAGAGGGAATTAAAATAATAATGGTGTTAAATATATCAAGCAAGACTTTGGAATTGGTTGGGGTTTTTTATTTTTTTTTGGGGGGGGGAGATTTTTTTTCTTAGGATGAGAGAGTCAAGAGTGTCTTTGTACATAATAAGTAAGCATCATTTGGTAGACAGGAAAAGATTTTAAAAAGCGCAAAGATGATATAGGAGGTAAGCGTTTGGAGGAACCTAATCACTTGTGCACACAGAGAGGTGTGCCTTGACAAAAAGGACTACCTCTTCGTGTGAACAGGAGGAAGCGAAAAGACAGTAGCAGCAGAAGGCATACGAATGGTATGTCATAATAAGGAGAAGAGTGGCACACCTAGTTGATGCTATGGATAGTGTCAGTTCTGGAGACAAGAGGACCTGAATTAAAATCCAGCCTCAGATACTTACTCAGGTACTTAAAAATCAGTTGACTCTGATTGCCTGAAAAAAACAATAGAAAAAGGTGACTTCTTACCATATGTACTCAATTTTTTTCATTGATATGTTAGGAAAGATTTTCATATGATAATTTGGGGACACAGAGGAAAGTATGGATGAATAATGTTTATTTCCTCATTCTATGGATTAATAAAGTATTTTTCCTACAAAGAAGGAAATTTCAATCCAACAGGGAGATGAAACCTATTGTTTATAGCAAGTAGAAAGTAATAAATGTATATGAATGATATAAAGAAAGTGTCATGAGGATTCAGAAGAGGGGGAAATCACTTCTATGTAAGTACATAGGAGAGGGAAGATTGGTAGATTTGGGATAGGTAGGAAGATCATGAATATAACATGGACATAGAGATAGAAAGAATATAGTGTGAGATAAAGGGAAGAGAAGGGGACAAGTTAATAGAGGAATGAGCAAGGAGATAAGTTTGGCTTCAGCTAAATTTTTCGTAGTAATGGGAAATGTGATAATGTAATGCTTTGTGTAGTTAGAGGGTCAGTAGGGTCATTCCATGTCTTAGAGAACCTAAAGTTCATCAAATTTGGTTAATTCTAGATAATAAATAACAACTTCATTAGAGTTGAGATTTCTTGGATGTAATTACTCTCTTCAAATTATGCAATCATATAATTCTTGTCTTTTTATTCCTTTAGACTTTTGTCCATGTCCTCTTAAACATCCTCCACAAGGGTTCAAATAACATATGTGATCATATGGGGCCCTTAACTAGATCTCTCAGCATTGCATGACTATCATTTTTTATGCTGCCTATCCACACATTTCTTGCTCTTGCTGCAAGACTGCCATAGCTTCTTTTCCATTATCATCTCTCTCTCTCTCTCTCTCTCTCTCTCTCTCTCTCTCTCTCTCTCTCTCTCTCTCTCTCTCTCTCTCTCACGATATCCCAGAATAATTCTTTGCAGAAAGCAATAGAGACCCATTACTGAGCTTTGCTAGTTATTGTTCTCTTCCTTGGGTTGGTGGATAGTATCAACAAAAAGGATGAAACCAGAGTATTCCAAAATTCCTAGTAATACCAGACATACTTTATAACTGTATCTAAGCAGATTATTCTACAAATTTAGTGGAAAATTTCACTGCTGCTTCCTTCCACCAAAATACTATTCTCATTCCTGCCTTCCTAAATCCAACTAATCCTGCCTTTTCCATTCTGTTCAACTGGAAGAATTTTATTCATCCTCCGAATTATTGAACAACTTTCTTTCATCCCATTTGCACATTTGTCATATTTTACCATATGCTAAAGTAATTTCTTTCATCTCTGTTCTGTTTTATAAACTCCTTGAAGGTAGGGAAAAGGTCTTATTCATCATTCATAAAAATATATAATCTTGGTGCTAAGCATGGACATCATTCATTTCATTGGTTCTCAACAAATAAAGCTGGAATTGACTTCTTTTCAAATCTCAGCTTAAATAACCTCTGCTCTACCCCCAAAGACTTAACTGACAGCCTATGTTGGTCATTTTCTTCTTTGATTTCTTATATATCTTTATATTAATGTAAAAATTCCCAATATTTACAAAATGGTTGTAAGGACATTGACTAATCATGGCCACATTACATTAAGGTATAGCCTGTCAGAAACATAGAGAATATGCAGGAGGCCTTTTTGTTAATTTTTTTGTTACTGAATCAACTCAAAATATATCTAGAATTTCTTTTATTTAGTGAGTTCATCTAAAAATCATTCTAAATTACCATTTTTATAGATGCCATCATCTTATTTTTAATCTGGTTATATTTTACATATTTTGCTTCCATTCATTTTTTTTAGGTTTTTGCAAGGCAAATGGGGTTAGGTGGCTTGCCCAAGGTCACACAGCTGGGTAATTGTTAAGTGTCTGAGGCCAGATTTGAACTCAGGTACTCCTGACTCCAGGACGGGTGTTCTATCCACTGTGCCACCTAACTGCCCTCTGTGCTACCTAGCTGCCCTATATCCATTCATTTTTATGAGTACTTCAGGATGAACAGAATTCTTTTTCAGTGTCTACTAAAATAAAAATTCAGGAATTCATGTTTCAGTTATGTCCCTCTATTGATTTTAAATATAGTTTAAGTCCAAATTAAAATCCTCTATGTACTATACTTAAAACCTTCAGCTGAACTGTTCCTTCTCCTACTATCAGGCAATTATCCCTTCAATACATATGTGTGTATATTTATATATGTTAAAAAAGTTACAGTGCTACAAAAGTTACCTGTGTATAATATAATCTCCATTTATCTTGTTACTTATCTAATTATCCTTCAACTATCTAGATTCTAAACTAATATTGTCCTTGGTTTCCATGTCTCTCCATTTGGTAAGGAATTTGGTGTGATTCCTGCACCAACTGTTTTCTGTTCATTAAAATATAGTCAGTTTCTTTTTTATTTGACATTTGAATGATGCTATTTGATGCTTAGATCTTTCTTGCTATACTTAGTTCTTTCTGACTCATATAAATATTCATGGTTTAAAGAGGAAGGTAAAGGGGAGGGAATAAGCATCTATTAAACATCTGTCATTTGCCAGATATTGTTTTTACCATTGCTTTGCCATCACCATCTTGTTTCATTTGTTGCAGCTTCTGAGTAGTATATAAGCCTTTGATTTTTAGTTGTTTTTTTTTTTTTCTGATAGCTGTGTATGGATGTGATTTAATACACCACAGACGCTAAGGAATCAAAATTGCAGTTTACCAAAGTATGGCAGAAAGACCTTTAGTGGAAATAAAGTATAGTATATGTCCAATGATGATCTGTGTAAGAAAAATGATCGATCTTATGTATCCGAGATACATAAGAAAAGGTAAGACTACCACATAGTACAAGAGAGGGTTAGATGGCTAGTTCAACTGTTTCATACATAACCATGAAATATTAAAATGTCTAGAAGAAAGTATCATATGGAGTGCTGTTGTTGAAA
Organism: Macrotis lagotis; assembly: GCF_037893015.1. Lineage (NCBI taxonomy): Eukaryota > Metazoa > Chordata > Mammalia > Peramelemorphia > Peramelidae > Macrotis > Macrotis lagotis. Next base: position 116,246,642 of record NC_133662.1, read on the forward strand.
TTGTTTCAGTAGTGTCCAACTCTTCATGACCCAATTTGGAATTTTCTTGGGAAAGATTCTAGAATGATTGACTATTTCTATCTCTAGGTTATTTTATAGATGAGGAAACTGAAACAAATAGGGCTAAATGACTTCCTCAGGGTCACATATCTGGTGAGTGTGTGAAACCAGATTTGAAATCAGAAAGTTGAATCTTCCTGACTTCAGGTCAGGCATTATCCTCTGTGTCACCAAGTTATCCACCATACTGAGACAATCTTTTTTAAAAAGTCTTACTGATTTTCTTTATATAACATATATTTAAGATTACTCCCACTTTATGAGAAGTCTCTTTTTTTCTACTTTTTCTCCTTTATTTTTTGTTACATTTTGAGTTCTGAGTTGTCTTCCTCCTTACTTGTATTAGAAAAAGTCAACACACACACACACACACACACACACACACACACACACACACACACAAATACAATACATACATATTTCCATATATCAGTTCATTCTCTGAAGGTATGTAGAATTTTTCTTTATAAGCTTTTATATTTGATTTGAATGATCATTACTCAGAATATCTTAGTAATTAACACTTATTCTTCCAACAATATTGCTGGTGCTAAATATAACATTCTTTTGGTTTTACCTACTTCATTCTATTTCATATCAGTTTTTCATGTTTTTCTTTTTTTCTTTTATTTATTTTATTCTGAATTTAGGAATTAAAACAAATACTTCCATAACATAGTAGGACAGAAAAAAAAATGATCATACTTGAAACTGCAAATCTATTACAAATAACTTGCTATTCCTTTTAAATATATAATAAAGTTGTCATGTAATTTTCTTTTTCCCCTTTTTCCTTCCCTGCCCCTACCCTTGGCTACCATTAGACATAAATATATATAGTGTGTATTTATGAGTGTGTGTGTGTGTGTGTGTGTGTGTGTGTGTGTGTGTGTGTGTATAAAACCATTCTAAACATATTTCTATTTTTCAGTTCTTCCTCTGGATGTAGATAGTATTTTCTTTCATATATCCTTAGTGGCTAATTTGGATATTTATAATAGTCAATGACTTAATCACTTAAGATTATTCTTAAAAATAATATTTGATACTGTTTAATAGGCACTAAAAACAGCAAAATACCAAAATATGCATAACCAAAGTTGAGTTTCATATTTGATTCTTTTTTATCATTCTTTTCATATGGAAATGTTCATGTATTTTGGTGATTGTTAAGTTCATGATTAAAAAAAGGATAAAAAGAAAGATAAATTGCATTTCTATATATATAGGACATAAATACCTGTATTCTAACATTCTACGTGAAAAACCATTGATTTTTTGTGATGGAAAGGACTTAAGGAGTTTCTTAATCACTTCAAATTGTATATGTGAGAAAAAATAGGTCCCAGAAAGATCAAATAAATTATCCTAAGTTGCACATCTATTTAGTATAAATTCTAGTTGGAATCCTGGTTTTCTGACTTACCAATGTTCCTTCCACTGCACTGATGCCTGCAAATGCCTTCTAGGCATTTTCTGGGCATATTAGACAGAAAAATTAGCAAAAGTAATTTGTTGTTTTTCTCTGTGTAATTCCACAAAAGCATCATTTTGACATGGACATCAATAGATACTCTTTTGATGACATTTTGATTTTTCTCTGTTATAATTCAAAAATTATAACTGTTTCAAAATAGGAAAGTTAAAAGATATGATTGTTCCCATTGCTCTATTTCTCTGTTATATACATATATATATATATATATATATATATATATAATATACAGCATTTCCTTTGGACTCACTCCCAGCTTGTCTAATTCTTTTTCCCAGAAGGCAATAACAGTGACTCCCCTCAGGGCTCTTGGGTTATTCCTAAGAGATTGGAAATTTCTAGTATAGTCAGTTCTAAGCTCTGTCACTCCTAAGTACACCCATTGTATTCTACTCCTGAGTCTAAATCCAATGTATTGTACTTTATTAATCAGAATCAGTTGAACTTCACTAACTTCAGGGATTATTAAGAAGATATAATAGGAAGAGTATTTGCAAAAGAATTCCTTTAAACACAAGGGAAATAAAAAATGATTATTTTCTCACATTAATGATCAATGTTTTATATATGGAACCCAAAGACCTTTTTTTTTTCCTTTAGCCCACTTCCCCTCATTCAAAGTCTAGTGTCTCAAGGAAATTTCTGACATCATCCAAGGAATCCATCTAATTCAGACATTTTTCAGCAGAATTTATACTATAAATCCACTATTGTTCTATTCAGGTAGGACTGGAATAGAGAATGGATTTTATTTTTGGTCTAGGTTGCCTAAACAGGAAAGTCTCTTTGTCCAAGAGTGACCTGATTGGAGTCAATTCCCCTAGTTCATTAGATAAGCCCTCTTCTCATGATAATATTCATTCTCTCATTAATTATTAACCAATCATATTTGGTTTTCACCTGTGAGGGACAATACCTTTTCCAAAAGAATTTAACCATTGGACAGTCTAAGATTTCTCTCTGGTTTACAAGAGAACCACTGGTTTCATTTTTTTAACTATAGTCTAACCATAATTAATAAATGGATTATTAATTATCCAGAAATTCTGTATCTTGAACTTTTCATTCAGAGTCCTTTTTACTACAGAGGGAACTCTAGAGAGAATTGTCTCAAACTTAAAAGCATAATGCTCAAATGAAATCAGATACATGTGAAGGATTAGAATTAGTCAGGAATTCCTGAGAATGTTCTATTGTAGCCACTGGGATTTTGGGGGTCAACAATAAAGATAGAAATTGGGGTAGATGAGAAAGAAGAGAATTTAAAATTGCTCAGAATTTCATTATAAAATACAACAAAGTAAACAGGTTTAAAAAAACTGTCCTTCTCCTGAAGGGTCAACAAGCACTTTAGGACAGGGTGAATAACAAAAGGCTAGGCTCAGTTGCTTGATAAACAGAAACAGAGACAGAGAGAGGGAGATAAAGAGAGGCAGGGATAGAGACAGTCAGGGAGGGGTGGCCAGAGAGGGCCAAAGAGAGCAAACTGGCCCTTTGTGGAGGTCCAGCCCAGGTTTTATAGCCTTGCCCCTTTTCTGGGCACTGTGGGCAAAAGGGAAAATCCTTCCACCCTTATGTGATCAAAACCAGATAGAAGGTTGAAGGCTGGGGATTGGAAAGGAGGAAACAGGATACAAATTTTACATTAAACAATGAAACAATAGAAGTCAATTTACATCTCAAAAGCAAAGAGTCTACCACACCCTTAACAAGATTCTCAGGTTAACAGCATTGAAAATTAAACTTTCTACCTTAATAATGCTCTCATAATTCTCTGCATCACCACCAGAAAGGGAAAATCTAAGCATGTTTCGAGAACTTGACCTTCAGTAGCTACTCTCCCTCTTATACTCATTTTAATATATAATTCTATATTTTCAGTATTAATAAGGGAGATATTTGGCATAAATAGTCCAAAAGATTAGCTAATATGCAAATCATTTGCCTTTGGTTTTTTGACTCATTAATATTCTGCTTATATTTTTTTCTTTGAGACTAAAATTTTTTAGTTTAGTATGAAATCATATTAGTAATTTAAAGTAAATTTGAGAAAACTGAGAATTCAGATACATTATTATAATGTATAGCAGTTGATCTTAGGCAAACTTCTTAACCACTCTGTGACTCAGTTTTCTCAATTGTAAAATATGACAATTGGATATCTTCCATATCTAAAACTGTTATCCTATTGGGAGCACAATTAAAATGCCCATGAATTTACCCTGATAAACAATGTTTCTACTTCTCATTCTTCTTTAGAGCATATATAATAACATTTCTATTGTCTGATCATTATGAAGCAAAGAAATATTTCATATAAGAGATTTTCATATAATCAAAACTTATCTTTTAAGTAATAACATTTTATTTTAGTCATTTTGAGATGAATGTTTGTATTTTTTCTTTGCTTTTTCTTTATTTAATATTTTATTTTTCCCAGTTGCAGGTAGGAGCACTTTTTAGCATTCATTTAAAAACAATTTTTGAGTTTCAAATTCTCTTCATCTTTCCCTCCTCTCCTTCCCCTTCCAACCTCATTGAGAAGGCAAACAATTTCATATAGGTTATACATGTGAAGTCATGGAAAACATTTCCATGTTGGTCCTTGTGTGAAAGAAAACCCATCAAAAATGGGAAACATAGAGAAATTTTTCTTAGAAAGTATTCATCAATCTTCATTCAGATTCCATCAATTCTTGATGAAAATTTTTTTAAAATTTTTCTATATAATAATAATAACATAATATATTTTTCTGAATTTAAGAATAAAACAGGACAGAGATACTGAACTCAAGACTCATTGTTGCAAAACTTTCAAGTGGAATTGAACCAGACTTAAATGTAAATGCAAATATTTAACAAAATAAACACAAATATAGCAAAGTGCTAATTTGTAGTGTTCTAGGTCAAGATACAATCCCTTGGGATCATTTTTATTTGAGTTTCATATCAAGAGACTAGGGCATATGGTACCCTTGGTGAGGACAAAAAGTTATGGGTCCTAGACAAGTTTAGAGAAAGCAGTTCAAACTGGTTTACAAGAGCCTATTGTTAAATTTTCAATGATTTACAGCTCAGAAATCAGAAAATAAAAATCAGGGTTTGATTTACTGTTTTGTTGATTTCTAGACTTAAGAAAATGATGGAGAAAAATTAATAATACAGATTGCTTGTAAAAGTTTCTGAAGTGCATATTTTTCAGAGAGTCTGAATCTCTCAGTTTATCTGTCAGTATACCTTGACTCAGGCATAGGTACTGAAATGATGTCTGTGGGATTGTTTATTTTTACCTATAGCTATCCTGATTATCAAAACTAACTTTCAAAGTTCCCAGGATGGCCCATGCAAATGATAACAGTGCTTGTGATAATATAGAAATACTATTAGAATTGGTTCCTTCCTAATCCACCAATACACTATTTATATCTGACTTCAACATCTTTGCTCACACCATTGCCTTTATCTAAGATAATTTCTCTTCTTCTCTCTGCCTATCCAAATCCTACTCATCCTTCAACAACCTACTTATGTTGTAGGTCCTCTATGAAACCTTCCAATATCTCTCTAATGCAGGTATCTCTGCTTTCTAAACTCTATGGTTCCACAATTCCTTTTAATTTTAATACCTCAAATTTCCATCCAAGTCATAATATTTTGCCTAAGACATTCCTAACTGATGTAAAGAATGGTGACTTAATGCTTCATTCTGTATGAAAGCAGAGTTTGAACTAATAGCTTTGAAGAAGAGAGATAATCTAAATTTCCACTTCAAAAGAGGATATGTGTGATTCCACACTTTCATTGACTCAAATTTCAGGGAGCAAAGGGGGAAAGAAATATCTTTAGAAGTTCTACTCATATAGAGAGACCTAGAATCTCAACATGTTCTTGATTTATAATTCATTTCTAAAGTTTTGAGAGAATTTCCCCTGGTAAAATTAGGGCCTCCCTCTTGATTAAGCCCAGATAACTTGCCCTCAGCAGGAGCCCTAATGAAGAATATGCCTTTTCTGATATATTTTAATTGTCAAGAATTTTTGATTTCTGTTTGTTATTTGCTTGATTTTTCAATCTATCTGCTATTCATTAGTTACCTTTGGTCGCATTCTCATGTAACTAGCCTTTGGCGGAATAGAGCAATGTCCTTAGGGTAGATGAGTCATCAAATAGGGAGTGTAAAAAGTAATTGATCATGCTCAAAAAAATGACTGATTTTCCTCAATTCATACTTTCAGGAATTAGAGCTCCAGTCATCAAAACACAGTGGAACGATAAGAGTCTGGAGTAAGTGGAAATATTGCCTCTAACTTGCACTTGCCTGTGTGATTTTGGACAAATCATTTAACTTCTCTGATGTCCAGGTTCCTAATTATAAAATAAGGGATTTAGAGGTAGCCTGTAGAGTTCCTTCCAATTTTGTGATCCTATAATTCCAAGAACTGTAATTGTGCTGATTCTGTTGATTCCTGCAGAATGTCTATTTAAAAAGACCCTTAGGTAGAGATATGCCATTTGCTGATAATATTGTATTCCTTCAGAGAGGAATTGAGGAGGAGCCCTTTCTCCATACAATAGGTGTGACAAAGAAGATTTAATATGAACAGATTTCTTTGTTTTCCTGCCTTCTGATTGATGACCCATCTTCCTCTTATCCTCCTGGACCATCCTGTTATCTGGACATGCTTGTCATTTCCTTTGACCTACCTTCATCTTTTGGAGTGTTGATCTTATAATTCACTTCAGTGTCTTTTTATTTTTATATATTTTTATTTCTTCTTTTCTTTTTTAAAAATATTTCATTCCCTAAGACTTTTGTCATTTCAAAATTCTCTTAAATTATGGGTGTCAACTAAAGACAGTGGTTTAAAGCTTTACTGTGAACACATCACCAATTTAAAGGCAGTCAGGACTACTTGTTCTTGGATGATTTAAGCATCCCTCTTGAGAAAAACTCTTAGTTAAGCCCAACATCATAAATTTTAAAATGTGGGACATGGGAAGCCTTCTGAGAAGGCTATATTTATTATTCACTCAGTCCTCCAGGACTTGTACTTTGTTTGCCTCCCTTTATTTTAAATGTGCATTTTAAACATATCAATTAATAATAATAGGATTCTTCCTCAAATGTCAGCATTTTTAAATTCATAATTTGAACCCTAACTCAAATTCAATCTTCTTATTTGGCTCAAAACTAAGTAGGCAAACAAATCAGGATGCATAGTTTAAACAGATGACACCATTTCTGACTTCTGTTTATTAATTGAGCTCTGAAACTACAGTTTAGATCCCATTTTATTTCCTTTTGTCCAGCCAATTGCGGATACAATGCAAAGCTATTTGGCCAAGGGCCACTAGGGAAAGCAGCAGAATGCAAATTTATCATATTTGAAGTTGCCAAATTTTTGCCATCAGACTCTTTAGCATATACATCCCCCCCCCAGTAGAATCATTCTTTTTCCCAAAAATGTTAAAATGTGTAGATAGAATTAGCATCTTCTTAATAATCAAAAATTACACCTAAACATAATTCTAAAAGCTGTGGTATAATGCACCATTCATTTAGAAGAATTTACTCAAATTACTAGGGGAATTTCCTTATTGGGTAAGGATAAATTGAGATGGGTAGAAAGATATTCTTTATTCTAATGTTAATGCACAAAACAAAAATCATTTAATATTTTATACTATTCCTTATCTATGTTCCTTGGGAATGGGAGATGTTAAACAAGTTAAAGAGGGTTTGGTAAACTTCATCCTGGATTTATTATTAGTTCCTGAATTAATTTTATTACCTTGGTAAGCACATTATCAATTCAAATCATCCTGGTATATACATTTTAAATAAAAGTATTATAATATTTTGACACACTGTTAGTAGAACTATGAATTGGTTCAACTGTTCATTCTATGAAAAAATGTCATTAAACTGTTCCTATTATTTAACCCAGCTACACCACCAGTGGACATTTATCTCAAGGAGATTAAAGAAATGTCCCATTTCTATCATAATATTTATAATACTATTTTTTCTGGTAACAAAAGAGAAAATGTAAACAGAGTAATGACTGCATAAAGTGTGGTATCTTTATGTCATAGAATATTATTGGATCTCAAAAAGTGATAAATATGAGGAATTCAGAGAAGAATTAAAGATTTTTATGAATTGATGCAGAGTAAAAAGTAAGCAGAGCAATGAAAATATCATTTGCATCAGATCCTATAACATACTTTAAAATAACAATGTAGGTCAGTCAAACTGTGATTAGGAGATCATAGAAAAAGATACTGACTTCGATTTACTAAGGAGTGAGTTGAATAGATTGACCAGACAAGGTTATTTTGTCATTAATCTTACCTGTTTTTTCTTTATAATGAGGGAGGTTCAACTTAGTGGGATGGAGAATACTTGGAAAAGACTATTTTGTGAAAAAAAAAAGATAACAAAATTTAAATGAAGATATTGTCCTATTAAATTCTAGTCTTGTTTTTAAAGTAACTTTTCTGTATCTCACTAAAAAGTGAAAGTATTTAATCTTAGACATCAGTAACCCCTCAAGGTAAGAACAACTGATAATATTCACATGTGTAGTAAGCATCTTATGCTTAACTTTCCATTTAATTACATTATAAAATAATATAGTTGCATTTAATGTAAATTAAACATATTTGTTACATTTAATATAATGTATTTAATGCAAAATGCTGTATTTCATATAAATTTACATATAAAATGGAATAAGGATGGGGAGGCATTCCCTTAAACTGATTCAAACTACATAAGAAAATCAAAAGATTAACATTACATAAATGTCAATGAGGCCATTTTATAACAAAATATCACAATAGTTCAAAGTTTCCTTTAAAAATAGAGTAAACTTTAGCTCCATCTGGCACACAGAGAGCAGCCTCAGAATCACAGAGCTCACAAAAAGCTAAGGGGCAAAGTTCCCTTTTCATAGATTTTGTGTTTAAAAGACCTGGTCTCAATTAACCTTTATTCCCCTTTCAGCAATCCTGCCTATATCCAGGGTCAGTTAACTAGGGAATGGAACATTTGTTGACATATTCAAACTTCATATGAAGAGTATCCCCAATGCTACCATCAATCTTTATTAGGCATGGTGGTCTTTTCCCTCACCATTTTCTTCATGGTTGATTATTTTACCCAGAACTGGGTTAATAGAAAAGGTCAGATAAATAAGATACTAAAGAGAGGGAAAAAAAGGGTTTAACTTTAATTCTCTTATCACAGAATGGCCTACCTGGAAAAGAATAGCCCATAATCTGCTAAAAAAACAACAACAAAAGTAAATATATATATATGCACACACACACACACACACACACACACACACACACACACACACACACAGACTTAGCAAGGACAAGGAAACTTGAGTGTTGTCTCTAAAGATATAAATTGTAATGGGTGGCAACAGGAAATAAGGCCATATTGATGAAAGTAGTTCTCTGAGGAGGTCAAGATGAAGTCCAGATCTGTTCATTTTTTGGAGTTGTAAACTAAATGTGAAAGCAACTTTAAGTCAGTATAGAAATATTCTAAATTACAATTCCAGTTTAATCTGTTCTGTTCTGTTTTATTCTGGTTCAATTCTGTCTTGATTATTCAATTACATATCTTCTATCCCCTTTCCTTGTCTTCTTTTCCCTTCTATTTCATTCTGTTCTATTCTATTCCTCTATCCTATTCTTTTCCATTCCATTCTATCCTATCCTATTCCATTCCATTCCATTCCATTCCATTCCATTCTACTCTACTCTACTCTATTCTATTCTATTCTATTCTATTCTATTCTATTCTATTCTATTCTATTCTATTCTATTCTTTTACTCAATTCTGGTTCAATCCTGTCTTGATTATTCTATTTCGTACTTTCCTTACTCTTAAATTCTATTCTGTTCAATTTTATTTGGTTTGATTCAATTTATTTCAATTCATTTTGATTGGTTCTAATCTACATTATTCATACTTTTCTATTTTATCCTATTCATCTAATTTTTTTCTACTGTTCTATCTATCCAGTCTTTTTAATTCCATTTCATTCCATTTTACATTACATTCCAGTGCACTATGTTCTTTCTGTTTCATTCTATGTTGCTCAACTCTATTGTATTCCTTTCCTTTCTTTTCCATTTCATTTCTTTTCAAACTAAGCATTTGGTGTGGGAAGTAGATAAAGTACAAGAGATCAGGCAGATTTGAATTCACAGTTTTGACCCAGATATTTACTCTCTACTACTAGACTTCTGTCAGCCTCAGTTTTTCCTCTGTACAATAGAGTGATAGCAGTATCTGATTCATAGGATTGTTGAGGTCCAAATAAGATGATATATGAAAAATGTTTTCCAGACCTGAATATACATATAAATGGTAGTTTTCATCTTTATTATTGTTTAAAGCAGTTCTATATTGATTGTGTCCCTATCACTTTTTAGACATCTTAGAAATATGGCATATAGAAGCATATATGGCATATATAGCATATATGGCAAATATGGCATATATAAACAAATTTGTGGAAATAGGACAACATACAGGAACAAAAGAAATATGAGTTTTCTCATTTGGATCTAACATTCCATCATCTTCCTTCCCCTTCTAAGGTTAACTAATCAATTCTTTTTCTCCAGGAACTTAATAATCTTGGACCACAGTAATCAATGACATTTCTGGAACTTCCTCAATTTGCATGTCTTTTCAAGGTGCTCCTACAGTCAAATTTCTTATTAATCATCCACCTCACTTTAATAGGAATTGCCAACTTTCACTTTTGTTCTGGAGTTCAGTATTTTTTGCCTCTCCTTGAATGAGTTTTAGAAGTCCATTCCTATATTATTGAACTTTAATTCTTAATTTCCAACATGAATCTAAGGTAGCAGGTTACTGGACAGTGTTAAAAATCAGATTTTATTATCACTATAAGTACTAGAGAAGGATGAGGTTTTAGAAGAGATTTGTTCTTAAATGAAAGAAGTCCACTTTTCAAATGACTTTTAGAAAAAGAAAGAACACTCATGTTTAATGTCAGGAATTTTAATAGCATTGCTTGCTGATGGGAGAAAATTGAATTCAGATTATTTATTGCTATTATTACTTGTCCACCTAGATTAATGAAATAAGAAACTATAATGAAATTAAGATCAATAAGTATGAGGACAATAAAGAAATCTTAAAAAACCTTATGAAATAATGTTAAGTAGAAAAAAAAGGAACCAGAATAACGGAGTACATACTAATTACTTCTATTCAAAAGAAAAAGTGATTAAATAAAATCTGATGAAAACCTAAAGGGACTGACTGATGCATTTTTATGACACTTTAGGACCTGAAATTCATTTATATAAATGTAGGTAGTTGCAATGCAAATTTAATTGGATTTGTTGGTTTCATATTAAATTTGTAATAAATGTTAAGTTTATAATACACCTTTTTAAGTTATATTACTAGGCTTCTCACACCCTTGGTAATTCAGTGTTATGGTTGTCTGGCTATGAAGCTCCATCCTCAGAGTATTTTACAATTCACATGGAAGAAGCTACATCATGGAAGGGTCCTTCTCTCCAATTTAGAGGGTATATGGGCATTTTGTAACTGCTTCTGGTCAATTAACCACATCAGGGAAGAGGTAAACTATTGATGGCTCCTGGGCTCAGATATTCCTTACTTTAAAAGCAAAAAGAACAGACTCAACTAAAATAGAAGCACCAGCAGGGTCATGCCCTCCTAGGCCATAAAAACATAAAGCCCCCCTTCCTACCAAGAGCTTATAGTAGTTTTTGCCTCCTCTTTGGAACACAATAAGGAAAGAGAAAAACACTTACTTTAGCCTAATGTACTCCCAACACAATCTAGCCAAAGCAGCACATATTCTGAGGATATATCAAGTTCGATGAAGCAAACCAGTTACATTACTACAAAAGCCACTAATAATCACAAGTATTTATGTGGATTACAAAGTGCTTTACATATGTTATTTCAATTGTGTTTCACAGCAACCATGTTATTAAAACAATATTTTTGTAATACATAATTATGTTATATGATAAATGATATAATTATATAACAATTTATATTTAAAAATTTTTTACAGATAAGGTACCTGAACCTGAAATATTAAGTTGCTATATTAAGGGTGGCATAGTAAAATTTTTCCTGACTTCAAGTTCAAGGTTCTTTTTCCTCTCTATTAGACCAGACTCCATCTGCCACTTTTGCTCTTTCATTTTTCATACCAATGTTTAGCAAGACCACCCTAGAAGTTTTAGAAGGAATTTTCTGTTCCTCTTGTAAATTGATAGCATGTAATTTCCTTCCAACAGGAGGCCCAGAGAGAGCATATATGCACTACAGCACTTTCTATCTTGTTAGAATGGGTTATCCTCTCATCAGATTTCCTTTGTTTTCACAGATACAGCACAGCTAGAGTGTAATGGACCCTTTAAAGAATTCCTATGCCTCCTAAGAATTAGGATTCAAATAAAACTGTTACTTGAAAAGGACAACAATGACTTTTCATTTTGTAGCAGCAATGCATTTCTTAAAAGTTTTAGGTGGAATGACTGATGGAAATAGATATTGTTTTTCTTGGTGTGGTGTTCATTTCAGATGTCCACTCTCAGGTCTACTTCTTGAGTAAATAGAGGTGGATTAACATTGATGTATTTTTATATAGTGCTATAACTGGTGGAAATTGCTAAGCAATCTCTAAGAAATTACACTTTTTTGGATTGATCAGAGTAAAAACTATTATGAATTCTTTTTGTATTCATGTGGATATTTTTGTGGGCATACAAGAACATTTTTGTTCCATATTCATTTCATATTTTCTGATATCCTAATCTTTTTGACAATCAGTAAGTATAGATGCTTTAAAATAATAAAGAGGCTTCTTTAGCATATTTCTTCAATTTCTTTATATTTTAAACTGCATTCATTTTGTTTATATTTCATAGAACAATTTGAATTTACTAGATGAAGGAGGAGAATGACTGTTAAACTCAAAGTCTAAATGTTTTTGTTAAGTTATTTCAGTATGACCCCTTTTAGGGTTTTCTTGGCAAAGATACAAAGAAACTTGACTTTCCCTTGCAAAGAACACCTCTTTTTGGTGCCCTCTTTTAGACTGACTCCTATGTCCATACCCCACCACCCATATTAGAAAGAGGAACTGAGGGGGCAGCTAGGTGGCACAGTGGATAGAGCACCAGTCCTGGAGTCAGGAGTACTTGAGTTCAAATCTGGCCTAAGACACTTAATGATTACATAGCTGTTTGGCCTTGGGCAAGCCATTTAACCCCATTGCCTTGCAAAAACCTAAAATAAAGAGGAACTGGCATACTACTTAATCTTTATTTTTACTTTCAGAGTTTTCCTCTCACTCCATAAGTGCTTTGTCATTTCCTTCTTTAATTTATTTTATAGATAAGGAAACTAAGGCAAACAGGGTTAAGTGACTTGCCACTTTCAGAGTCTCCCTCTCACTCAATAAGTGCTTTGCCATGTTTTTTTCTCCAGTTTATTTTACAAATGAAACTGAGACAAACAAGGTAAAATGACTTTTCTAAGGGTTACACAAATACTAAATATCTGAGGCTAGATTTGAACTCAAGATGAGTCTTTCCAACTTCTGACTTGACTTTCTATCCATTGCATCACCTAGCTGCCCACGGAAGTCAGACATGATTTCAAATCCTGCCTTAGAGACTCATTATCTCTATGCCTTTGACCAAGTTATCTAAATTTTCTCGGTCTCAGATTCCTAACCTATAAAATGTGGATAATGTTATCATTTTCCTTACTAGGTATGTTGTAAGGGTCAAATGAGATTTATCTTTCCATCTCCTGATGTTCAGTGACAAATGGCTTTCTCCCACAGACAACATCTCTTTTTATACCCTCTATTTGAGACTGTCTCCTCCTGTTCTCATACCTCACCATCCCCCTTAGGAAAGATGCTGACATATTCCTTTATCTTTATTGTCATTTTTAGAGTCACCTCTCACTCCGTAATCATTTCTTCTCTTTTAAAGTTCACTCTTTCCTGTCCAGATTTTTGATGCTGTTTTGTACTACCAAATTATTCTTCCTTGTTTCCAATAAATTCAGTACCTGTTTCACAGTCTTCTTTTCCAACGCGGATCCTATCTAGTCTTCAGACTAGATAGATAGATGGAGAGGCTGAGGTAACTAAAAGGTCTATCTAGTCCTTTTAGTTACCTCAGCCTCTCCATTTTCATGACCTCTGTCTCCATTGCATTTATCCATTTATATGATTGGTCATAAATACTACTATTCTACCCACACCCACTACTGAAATGAATATGTCCCAGGTGCCATCTGTAGGGCCCTGCTCCCCAGAGTAAGATAAAGAGATCAATCAAGGCCTTGGAACTCCACTCCCTTTGAGTTTCTTTTTCCAAAGAGTTTTCTGTTTGCTTTTTTTAAAGGCAAAGAAGCAAAGTGTTCAAAGCTAACCTTCCGAGTTTTCTTACTTCCCTCCCAGATATTATGTAGTCTCTGCCCTCTAGGTATTTATGCTTTTGAAGAGTTATCCTTTTGTATTTTTTCAAGTTTATGGATATTATATATGAGAAACAATTCCTTATTCTTCTCACAGATTATTTTTGTTGACCAACTTCTTATTCTGCTTCATGGCTATCATTAGAAGTGTTAAAATAGCAACACTCCCTAGACATCATCTCTCTAGATCAAATCCCAGGAAAGTGAAAAGGAATATTTTTAATGATTTACATTCTCAGTATATATGATCCTTTAATTTTAAGATAAACATTTTTGAAGTTACTTTGTAAGATATAAAAATACTAGACAAAGTTTCAGATTGTTATTATTTTCCTTGATTTTTTTCAAGCAACTATAATGTTGCAATAGAATACTGAACACAAGTCAGACTTGATGAGACAAATTTTCCAAATTGAAGCCTTCTTTCTCTTAATTTACTCTATTTTCTATAATACAAATGTGTAGAGAAAAAAAAATTCTTTGCTGGAAAGAATGAGGGGAAAAGTATATGGGAGACAAATAAATGTCATTGCAAAAAAGTATGCCTGAAGTCTTAACTGTAACTCAATTTTCATTCTCAGTTGAGTCAAGTCCTGTTTCCTTAATATTGCCAGCAATGAGAAGAGTGAAGCTATTTAATTGTAGACTTCTGTATTTTTGTACAAGCAGATGATCGCATTCTAAACAGATCTGCTAAAATAACGATTAACACCAAACACTTGACTTCCAGTTCATTACTCTACAATATGTCATTTCTTTTACATAATCACTTGTTACAATCGAATTCCCACATGACTGTCAATTCATATTTCTCCGAATACTGGTCCCTGTTCTCATCCTACCCTTCACACACACACACACACACACACACACACACACACACACACACACACACAAAACTCAGAGTTCACAGGTAAAACACATTTTTCTTTTAGTTCCAATACTTGGGAAAATTCAAGATAATAGGCTGGAGAAAATAATTACAGAGGTTGGAAGGGCAGGCCATCCAATAGCTCACTTATTTGAAAACTGGTTATGTTGTTTGTCTTTCATTTCAAAGTTAACTAATGTAATCACAGAGTAATGTCTTGATTCCCATATGAATTGGATTTAAGTGAGACAGAATTGTACAAATTCATAAGCCTTACTTTCTTATTAAGGGTCCACTGGCAAGACAAGTTGAGACAATTGACAAAGACTCAGGGACCACAGCAACTGCTTCCGCTACTTTTGAAATAAATTATTCTTATCCACCAATTCCACCTGGGAAAGTCTTCACATGCTTGAGAAAGACACCCCCTTAAATCAACAACAGGTCTCATTTGCTGGTTTTACTAGGATATGGCTGCTATGCAAGTTACAGTTTCTTGGAACCACAAGGAATTGGGTAAAGGTGGATGACAGGTACATGAAAGGGACATGGCAAACTATCACACAAGAGGTGCTAGGCTTCCCTGAACATGCTAAATACCTCTTTTGCATAGGCATCACCATAAACTATTTGTGAAGTTATTTATTCTGTACACTGTAAGAGGTTTTTGAATTCTGTGCCTCTGTAAGTGAGAGATGAAAATAGAGTTTGGGGGAAAAAGTATCTACTGTCTATGAAACAGTGGTGATTTGGTGGATATAACATGGGTCCTGAAGTCAGGAAGACCTGAAACATTACCATCTGTGCAACCTTTGGCAGGTCACTTAACCTCTATTTGCTTCAGTTTCCTCAACTGTAAAATGGAGTTAATAATATCTATTTCACAGGATTGTTGTGAAGATGAAATGAGACAATGTTTGCAAAATAGCTCTAAGCATAATGTGTGGCAGTAGGTACTATATAAATATTTATTCCCTTCCCTTTACCTTCCCTATTGTGAATGAGCAAAGAAACTTTAAAAATGGAAGAAAACAGAGCAAAATCAAAAATTGCTTCTTTGGTGAACATTAAATACATCCATGAATAAAAAACTGGCAACACAGGCACAACCCTATAACATCCAAAAAAGTTCATCTGTGCAATGATTGGAATACATTTTCTCATTAAGATAGTTATAAAAAAATGGTTATTTTCACAGACTGTACCCCTTCCAAAATTCTATTTAATCCAAACTGTAGCTGAAATATTGAATTCAATTTAACATCTAAGTGTTTAAAAACAAAAACTGAGAAAGATTATGAACTCAAGGAATATACATTCTACTGGGATAATCAGCATGCAGACAAAGTAATAAATAATGATAATAAATAAGGAGAGATAGAATACTAATATGTGAAGTTCTCAGGAAAGACTTTCCTAGGAATCATTTAAGGAAAAAAAGTCCATAAAAAGTAGGGAAAAAGCAGAAATTGCCTCCAAAATATATAAAGACAAAGAGATGAAAAATGAATTCTTAAGTTTAGAAAAGGAACAGTAGCCCAGTTTGGTTAGAACATTGAAAGCATGAAGTAGAGTAATGTCAATTAAGTCTGATAAGGTAGGTTGGAACCAGATTAAATGTGGATTTTCTTCTAGAGACAAAATATTATAATAATAATTCTCCTGCTAAAACACTTTCAAAGACCCTTTATTGTCTCCTGTTTGCAGAATGGATTAAAGAAGAGAGAAACTAAAGTCACTGGATCCTAGGATCCACATGCATGAGTACATCATTAGGATGATGCCTATATATCAATAGCAGTTCATGACTCAATTGTTATATAATATTATATATTATATAAAAATGTATAATAATGTTGTCAGAGACTTAAGTTAGTATATATTGGTGAAGATATTATATAGATATAGATATTTATATGAATATATTTCTCTAAGATGATAAAGGATATGAATGTAACTCCATTCCAATTGATGAAGGCTTCTTATTTTCTTTGATGTTAACAGAGATTTTATTTTCAATGACATGGATAATTGGCATGGCTATGTCCAGGACCAATACCACAAAGTCTGAATTGAAGATGTGGCCAATTAGATGACTTTCAATTCTCCTTGGAACAGGAATCAGTGTTGACAATACTATTAAAGTGATTGTCCTTCACGATGCACAATCATGTCTTTTCTCCTGATTGGGAAGAAAAAAAGTTGAGCAGCTTTAACTTATCAATAATTCATCTATAGAGAGAAGCAGTAGCCAGACTTCTTTATCAAAGTGTGATTGTTCTGGCTAATGGACCCAAGTTTTCCACCAAGAAATGTTTCTCCTATCTGCCTCTCCTTCCAAGTCTTGTCCAAGAATTAACTTTGGAGATGAGTCCTACATTGCCCCAGGATCCCATTCTGTTTGTGGCAACATGGTAGTGATCTGAATAATCCTTTAGATCTTTTCCTATTCTTGGCTTAGGGCAGCTAGGTGACTCAGTAGATAGGGCTTTGGAGTCAAAGAGACGGGAGGAATGCAGGCTCAGACTGGATTGTGTGACCTTGGGCAAGTCATTTGACCCTGGCCACTGGACCCAGATGGCTCTGGAAGAGAAAGTGATACTGGTGACTTAGCATAGACCTCTCCTCACTCAAAAAATCGAATTCACATGCTTATTATGGCATCACCTCCCTGATGCTGAGGTCTTCTTTGAAAATGAAGGACAAACATTCTTGGGCTTACAGAAATTATACCACAAGATGAGACTTAACTATTAATATGAATTTTATGTGTATGTTTAGAGGACATGATAATGTCTAACAGTAATATTGGCAGAATTACATGTAGCAAGATGCTGGACTATGTCTCCCAATTCAAACAGGAAAGAGTACATCAGGTCCCAAAATGTTACTGATCGTCATCTCCCCCAAAGGGGATTCCTGAGGCACATTTTTCTAATACTTTTAATCTAGAGTCTCCATCCTTGCAGGTATGTTCTCCCTAAAGACTATTTCATCAAAATTAATCAGTTAAAATAAATTAACTTTTACCTGAAAGTATTTACTAAAAAGATATAGTAATAACCAAAGTACAAGAACAGGCTTTGGAAGGGCATGTACTCTGCCAATTTTGTCTCTGCTAAGAGTAGAATCAAACTTAAAATAGTTATTATAAGATATTCATCAAACCAAATTAATTTCTAAATATGGTATAGTGGATGCCTGGCATTGTTCCCTTGTAAATAGGATTTAGGATCAGCTACGTGGTCCAGTGAATAGAGCACTGTCCCTGGAGTCAGAAGATCCAAAGTTGAAATCCAGCCTCAGATACTTACTACTTACCTAGTTGTGTGACTTTGGGCAACTCACTTAACCCCATAGCATTGCCAAAAAAACCACAAAAACCTAAAAACCTAAAAATAAAAAATAAAATAAAGTAAATAAGATTTGGTATCTGGTCTGCTCAGAAGACCCACTCTCAGACTGGGTCTAGCAGGTCCCTCTTTAGGGCAAGCACTTTGTTTCCAGTAGGGTAGGGGTCGGGACAGATGGGGATGGAAGGAGAGGAGGACTCTAGTTCCTGAACCTCTCATAGGTCTATTGATCCTTTTGAGTGCACAGAATTTTTCATCTGAAATATACATTTACTTAAAAATAAGAGAGTATAAACAAAACAGAAAAAGAAGAGCAATACAGTACAACCCAGGCTTCATGAAAATGAGTGAGAGAGGGACCAAGATCCCCTTGCCCATCCAGAAGTCCATTCTGAGCTTCACTTTCCACCAGGGAAGAGTCTCTGATGATTTTGCATGTAAGTTCACATTCTTTCTCCATAGTTAATTAAAAAGCTTTTTGTTATCATCCAGTAAATGAACAGGACCCTTATTACTCCTGCATAGAAGCAGGCTCTCTAAATCGAAATAGGGTTACCACCAGGCAAAGCAGAGCAAATTGAGTCCAAAGGACTGAACACTCATTGCCATCCATCTATAGGCTAGAGGAAAAATTTTTATTGGTGGTAAGTCATTTCATCAATCATTTCCATCATATCGTGCTTTACCTCCACTTCTCCAAATTTAGAGCTGAGAAAATGAGTTTTGGATATCCCTTAAAATATATATATTCTTTATTCAATCCTTTTACTTAGTTTTCTCATTTTCTAAAAGAAGGTCATCAGTAAGGAATCCTGATAATATGGAATTTCTCCTCCTCAACTTGCAGAGGCAATCTGGACACTCTCTAATATAAGAGTTGCTCACTCACCACATGGTAAAGACTAGGGACAGCTATTCTGACTAACAACTCTACTTGGAAATTTGCATTTCATATATGCAAGACAAATTCAAATTCACTAGAGTATATTTCATATATGAACTTCCTACTCAGTTAATAAGTAAATATTAAGTGCTTACCATGTCACTTTGCTAAAAGAGATAAAAAGAATGGCCTCAAGGAACAGATTCTAATAGTACAATACTTTTTTTTAGGTTAAAAGAAGATCTACATACTTGAACAGTTTGGTCACCAGTACTGTCCAGGAGATGGTATCATCAGAACAAAAACATTAACAAAGATAAATGTGTTCATTGTTTAAAAAAATAAAGATGATTTCTAAAGTATATTTGCCTTTTATCTGTGATTTGCCTAAAGGAAAAACCTGAGTTCGTTTAAGGACAGCTTTCCAGTTATAGATTTCTATACATAGTCCCATCCAACTGCCAAAAATGTATCCTAACTAGTGACAAATGGCCAGTAACATCACAGCATATAAAATCCTTTGCTAGCCAGATGATGCAAGAATTTGATTACCGAGATGCAGCAACATCTGGAGGATTTGACATACTCTTTTTAAGATTTCATTGTCTATCATACATTGGTAAGGGACCTAAAACAATGCTTAGATGCAGTTTGTCACATACCAAAACAAAACTTTACACTTTGGAAAAACTGCATTAACTGAGACCTTTTCAAAATCTTGAAGTTGAGAAGAGTCTGTAGGACAATTGAAATTCAGAAAAACTTGAATTTTAGATGAAATTTTAGAAAAGCTTCAACTTTATTGGTATTTTTAACTTATTGCTACTCATTTTCAATGACTTTGAGCAAATCATTTCATGTCTCTGAGACTCAGTTTACTCATCTGTAAAGTGAAAAGGTTGAACTTTTCCTCAATCCCAATTCTAAAATTCTGTTACACTATATAGAAATTTGATGTGGCATAGGAATGGGCATATAGCTCTGCTCTGTTAAACAGAATTTGCAGTTAAGGCCCCTTTGACCTCTTTACCCTAACACTTTGCACCCCAAGATAAAAAATTCCACAAGTTAACAATCAGTAGGGAGTAAAAAAAAAAAAAGTATTACTTCTGCTGTTACTTCTTTCCCTGTTATCACTTCTACCATCTTTACTATTACTATTACTAATTTTGGTCTTAATTCTCATTTAAATCATTGTGAGAACTTCCTCTTTTCACTCTTTTTCAGTCTTTTTTCTGTCCATCTCTGTCTCATTCTGCTGCCAAAATAATTCCAAATAATTCTCATAAATTCTCTATTTCAAAAATCAATTGATCTCCTTTGCCAACCAAATATAGTATAAACTCCTGGTCATGGTATCCATGTTCTGACATGTTGGTGAAAAAGTAGAAAGAATCACGCCATTTGTCCCACTAAACTTAAGTAAGTTCTCAAAGTCTTAGTGTAGCTTTCATCTTTAGCAGTTTAAAACTGATGATTTGGGGAACGCCCTGTCTTCTATATTCAAACCAATATGTATACCTACTCATTCTCTTACTATTCTCTGCCTTCTCCAGTCCTCATGCCATCCATCATGCCTACAATGAATTATAATGACCCCATGCATTCTATCTATAAGAATTCCAAATCCCTTGCAAAGAATATTAACTTTAGGTATCCCTTCATCCTTGAAGTATATTTTGTTCTCCTTTAACCCTCTCTCACTCACCCCAAGTATCTCAGTTGAGAGTAAGGTCTCTCTCCTAGATTTTTTTCCTAGCTCTTTGGAACTCTTTTTAGTTACTTCATTTTGCCTTTATTACAGCTGTATGCATATTTTATCTACTTATGCCAAGTTCAATGAGATCAGGGTCTGTGTTTTATTTTATCTTATCTTCCCTCCCCAAGTACCTTGCAGAGTGCATTGAACATAAAAAGGCATCTAATAAGTATTTGTTGTTGAACTGAATGTTTGCAAAAACCCTCTTGGAGAAGTTCATGTCTTTGATCTGTTTCTTTTCTTTGTTCACATCTGTGGTCCATCTTAACTAAGAAGAAGAAAAAATAACAAACCTCTTTGAGGGCAGGGATTGGACCTTGGTTGGATCCACCACTGAGCTTTGGTCTGCTATTGCCCAGCATGGTGCTTCTTGCTCTATTGGTTTTTAGAGGAGGGGACAGAAGGAAAAGAATTAACTTCAGGTGACCTTTTCCAAAAAAAGAGTGTTTAATTTTCTTCCTTTGTTTTCCTTTTTTTAAAGACTTTCTAGAGATATCAAGTAACTAGGACTGATAGCTGAGAATGTAGGCATAGTCTTTAAGTCACCTTTAGGATGCAGTTAGAAGAGTTGTCAGACTTCAACAAAAGGACTGTTCTGGTTCAAGGAACATTGGCAAAGTAGTGTCACTACCTATTAAAACTCTCATTGTCATTTATGTTGTCATCAAGATTATTTGTTGTTGTTGTTCAGTCATGTCCAACTCTCCCTTACCCCATTTGGGGGTTTTCTTGACAAAGCTATTGGGGTGATTTGTCATATTCTTCTCCAATTCATTTAATAGATCAGGAAACTGAGACAAAGAAGGTTAAGTGACTTGCTCAGAGTCATACAGCTAGTAAGTAGTGTCTGAGGCCAGATTTGACCTCAGGAAGATGAGTCTTCTTAACTTCCTGGCACTCTATCCATTGTGCCACCTAGCTACCTAGATCGTAGTAAGCAATTAATAAATGCTTCTTGACTAAAAATATTCAGTTCAGTATGAGGAATGGGGGTGGGAAAAGGGAAAATAGTTGTTGAGGGCTATATTATTTTAGCAGAAAAATGCCTGGATCTTTTTGTTTTTCATTCTGACTGTGTTATTCAGGCATTGTGCTCTTCTCCATGATTGGAATAACAACCTTCCTCACCTCAAGACCATAAAATCATAAGTTTCCTTCTAAGTGTCATTGCATATATTATGGGGGTCTTTCCTGATATCCCTAATAGCTAGATTTTTATACACCTTCCTCCTCACATTAATATACACACACATGCATAAACACACATTTATAATTGATTGTAAGTACTTATCTATTAATACATTGTAATATCTAGCAAAATATAAACTACATGAAAGCAGGGACTGCTTTCCATTTTATCTTTTTAATCCAGAACCTAGTAAATGTTAGGACACAGCGGACATTTAAAAAACATTTATTGGATTGGTCATCATCTGAATGACAATATTTCTGTGTTCTTTATTTATAAGTAATTTATGATACTACTCTAAAACCTTAAAAGTCTGTTCCTTGCTCTGCTGTTTAGGTCAGTCAGCATATATAGGACAAGGCCTGCATAGCTATCAATATCAGTTTTAGTAGCATATATAACTGTGAGTCATGGTATTCTACAGTCTTCCATAAATTTAAATTAAAATGATTTGAGATTGGTTGTGAGCAAGAAGCAATACATTGAAAATAAGGAATTATACAGTTCAAGTATCATCAAAGAAATATGCAAATGGATACTAGTCAAAGGCATCTAAGTGGCACAATAGAGAGATTACTGAGCCTGGAGTCAGGAAGACCTGGGTTCAAAACTAGTCTCAGATTCCTGCTAGTTAGGTGTTCCTAGATAATTCATTTAAACTCTGTGACTCAGTTTCCTCAACTGTAACGGGTGAGAGTAATAGTATCTTCCTCCCACAGTTTGTGGGAGAATCAAGTAAGAAAAATCTATAAAGGTTTATCAACTCATCTGGCAAATTTTTCCTTCCTTATATGGTAGGAGGGAGAGATAATTATTGGATAATCTATGTTCTTCATTGATATCATTGAAATGCTTAGAACAGTAGTTCTCAAAGAATGATCTAGGGACTCCTAGAGATTCTTTCAGAGCATCTGTGAGGTCAAAACTATTTTCATAATACTATTATAACATTTTCATATCTAATATGATAAAAACCAATAGATGGAACTATATCAACAAAAGCTTTTTGGGGAGAGTTGTCAATATTTTTAAGACCATAAAGGGATTACTAGATTAAAAAAATTGAAAACTACTTATTTAAAAATAGTGGTGAAATTTGTCATCATGATGGATAGATCTTGCATTTTATGATGGGATAGGAAGAAGCATTCCTCAGAATAGGTAGGCATGGGTAAGTCACAATTTGTATCATTAAACAACACACTCATATTGATGATAGACACATATGTATCAGTCATATTTATATTTAAGAGATTCTCTCTCCTTTTCCTCTTGCTAATTAAACACTATAACATGGAAAAGGAAAAATTCCATTCACCTCAAAGTCTTGATTGACTCTTACCCTAGACAACCTCCTTTAATCTTTGAGATTCTCTTTCTCCTTTAAAAAGGTGTCCTTCTCTTAGTGTGACACAGCAATCAGAATCAAAATTAGTTGGAATTTTGGTCCACTAACATTAATCAAAGGGGAAGGAATTACAATTGAGCAAAAGGAATACAAAGGTGGCTTGTATGGTTGTTGTTTCTGGAAAATACATTGGTATTTCCACCTAATTTTATGTGAACAACATATTTAAATGGCTTAAGCAACATAACCATTTGTATACTTGAGACTGGTGTTCAGAATACTGAGAAGGTGAGCCTGGTGAGGTAAAATAGAATGGAATCTGTTAAGAATCTATGGTAATGCAATTATACTATTTTGGAATCTTTTAGTGTTTTCCCTTCCATACTATGGGAAAATCACTCATTATTAAACATCATCTTAGAACTTATTGCTAAAGATATCTCATGAGTGTGTAAATTTCCCTCAAAATCCTGGAACCACCAGTATTGTAGGGAATGCCCTGTGACCATTTTGTGCCCATAGAAAGAAACAGAGCTACATTCCTGATCAACAGCTCCTGAAGTCACATCTATCCTGAGGAGGATGCCAATCTAAAGTAGGAAAATGGCACTGGGCATTTTCCCCTTCTGTGAGCATCTCTTCATTGACCAAAAGGACACTATTCTAAACAATGTTCAATATGCTTGTGAGAAACTGGCAGGAGGTATATGGAAATAATATTTTTGAAAGTAAATGAAATGCAGTCATTAATTTTGCAATTTTTTCTTTTAAATTTCCAATTTGAAGTTTAAATCTTATATTCCCCAAAGACCAAGAATAGTTCTTTGAATATTCAGTTCTATTCAAAATTCAACAAATATTTAAGCATCAATTATGTATGAAACACAGTGTAATGGTTTCAGAGTGATATAAAGATAAATAAGTCATATCTGCCTTAAGAAGCTTATAAACTAACAGGGAAGATAAAATACATATCATATATATGTATATATATATGTAAAATATATATTATAATGTATAATGATTATAATGCCAAAATTAAACAAAAATACATAGAGAAGGGAGGCTAATATGGGGAAAAGACTCAATTCAATTTATCCAATTTTTAAAAAATTATTAGATACCTATCATGTATAAGAAATTTTACTAGGTGCTGGGGAAAGGAATGTAAAGAAACCAATCAATCAATAAGCATTTATTAACATTTTCTATCTGCTAGGTAGATTGTAAGTTTTGGAGACACAAAGCAAAAATAGTACTGCTTTTATGGAATTTACATTCTAATTGGAGAGAAAATGTTGGCATGAATCAGTACATACAGGATACAGACTTGATGAAAATAATTTCAAAAGGAAAGACAGTAAACTGGGGAAGGGGTAGAGGAGATGTTAAAAAGCCTCCTGTGCTAAGTAATACTTAAGCTGCATCTTAAAAGAAGCCAGAGATACTGGCTAGTTATGAAAAGGGAGAGAATTTTAAATATGGTACTAGCTAGTGAAAAGTCATGGAAATAGAGTGGTATGTGTGAGGAAAATTGTCATTTGTATGGAGTAATTTATTAGATGGCAAGAAATTCAAGAAAAACCAGTTTTAAGTGTCTTCTATAAAATTTACATTTTTTATAAGAGTTAATAGTAGGCAGCCATTGAAGTTTATTTAGTATTGGGATGACATCATCAGACCTACACTTTAAAAAATCATGTTAACAGTTTTGTGGAGAATCAACTAGAATGGAAAGAGACTAGAGCCAGAAAATTCAAATAGAAGATATGCAATTGTTTGATTAGAAGGTGAAAAGGACTAAAGTGGTTACTGTGTAACTAGAGATAAGGAGCCATGTAGAACATATATGGGGAAAGAAATTAAAAGATTTGACAATAAATTATCATGTAGAGTGAGAAAGAATAAAGTCAAGGATAAAATGGATTGTGAATCAGGATAACTAGAAGGCTGGTGTAATAATGAAGTTCAGATTATAAGAAAATTCAAGATAAAATAAAATTGATCCTATTTTGAACTTGTTGAGGTTGAGATGCCTACAACAATAAACAATCCCTACCCTTTTAGAACTTTTATTATACTAGTATATTATAGCATGTATACAGATAAATACAATCTTTAGTGGAAATGATAAAGCAAAGGAAAACTTGTCAAGGTATTCTAGTAATATATAAGATGAGTTTTACTTACACACACACACACACACACACACACACACACACACACACACACAAACACACACACCAGGTAGGAGTACCAGAAAAGCCTGGGTCATCTTATGGTGAATTAGAAATGTTTATGCTGGACAAGAGAAAATTTAGTAAGGGTATGACTGACTTCTCAAAAGTGTGACTACTGGTCATCTCATGCGAAGATGCCTTGACTATCAATTGGATTAAATGTCCATTGGTATATCTTCCTACTCTGAGATTCTGGGATTCTTTGAGGCTATGCTTCTTTGATGGCAGAGGTGTTTTCTATTTCCAAAAAAGTGGAGGAATACAAGATGAATACAGAATTTTTTTCTTGGTTTTCAATCAATATGAGGAAGTGTGCTCAAGAAAATACAACATCTCAGATTTGATAGTGAGTACTGAGACACTCATTCTGGAGCTGATTAGAACATGGTGCTAATGTGGTCAAGGTTATTGGGTCAACTACCACATGGACAAGTTAGCTTTGCATAGGGAAAAAAAACAACAAAAACTATTGCCCAACCACAGAAAGCAGCCTCCCTCACCCTGACCAGCTGCCTCATAAATGTGTCCACAAGAGGAATTAGGTCAGGGCAAAATATCCCCACTACCAGACAACCAACTGGAGGCACAAATCCTGGAAAGAACTATCTCAGTTAGGTTATCATCTTGTCAAAAAGCATTTGCTCTAAATAAAGAAATATCAGATAAAATACTTTGCTTCCTTTCTTGACTTATTCTTCAATATTGTACAGATTGCATAAGCCTGTTCAGTTCTATCTGGGAAATCTTGGCTCCTCAATATATCCTTATTAATATTAATGTTGTGCTCTACATATGTTTGGGTTTAACTACAGCGATGGTATGTTTCTGGCAGCTGGTCTCTGTATGAATACTTCAAAGTACTTGGCTCTGTCCTGATGAAGATTCCACACAATATTGATTGGGTTCCTAGAAAACTGGGGGCTTTGCTGTTTTCTATGAGCTAGTGACATTTGAGAAACACATGTGTGGGATGTCTGAAAATGTTTACTTTAAATATATACATAGATAGGATTGGGGCACTTTTATTGATCTCATATCAAAGGGTTGGGCTTTGGGGCTGGGTTTCTTCAGTTCAAAAACTCACAGTGCAGGTCTCCCATTTCTGAGATGTGTGGGGAAATAAAATCCATTACTTTTTGTTCCTAAAAACAGATGTGCAACATTGAAGAACAATAAAATGTCTTCAGAAAGAAAAAATGCAAGAAGTTTTTCTCCATTTTTTTCCTCTCCAAGATCTCTTTAGTAAGGAAAGGAAATCCTATGTGGGGGTTAGGATATTATTAGTAGTATTTTCTTCTTCCCTTTGGCAACATGCTTGCATAAGAAAGGACCTTGGTGGTGCTAAACACTAGCAGCTGAGGCCCACAGTGATGTGGAAATAGAGTTCAAAGATGGAAATACATTTCCAAATGCATTGCTAGCATAGTTTCTTTTACCACAACCATATTCCCTGTTTTAATCTAGGTACTGGAGTTCTTTCCTGCATTTATGGTTCCTGTCTTCATAAAATAAAAACCTTCCATATAATAGCAAGAATAATTTCTGAGGCCACTAATGGGTTTTCAGAGACAGCCCAAATTAGTGGCACTGGCATGAGTTTTCACATTTTTTTCTGGTTCTTCACTCTAACCTAAATGTTCAGCCTTTAGGGCTTTATTCCTACTTTTTCACAAAATTGGAGTTTCATTATAGAACTTACTTCTTCATATTATAATATATCAGTTTATATAAAAGTTCATTTGGAACAACAGGAAAGCTCTTCCTCTGCCTAGGATGGTAAGCATATTCCTCCCAGGAAGGTGAGGGCTAGATCCAAAAGCCTCTTCTAGTGCCTCTTATATTTGACATGATTTTAAATCTAAACTAGCAGATATTTTTAATACATCTTATTGATGCTTTTTTATATCATTTTCAATTCCCAGTAAAAATTCTTAATTACTTACAAGACATTTTTACAACAAAGAGGAATTATTAAACTTAAGAAGCTGATAAATGAAAATGTGAGATAGCATTCTGCCCCCAGAGTCAATCCTCTATCAAGAAAAGATAAATACATTTCTTCATTAATCCGCTAGAATCAAAATTGGTCTTTATATTTGTCAATCAACAAACATTTATTAAGTATTTGCTGTGAGACAGACAATGCAATAAGATTTGAGAATACAAATACAAGCAGAAATAAAGACATTACTTGCCCTAAAGTTGCTTATAATCTAATGTAGGAAGACAACATAATAGAAGAAAGATCAAAAGTTGGAATGGTTGAGGAAAGTGTGGAAGGGAAGGGATGGACAGTAATGCCAAAGTCCTGAGTGTCTAATTTAGAGCTAAGAGAGGAATGAAGGATAGACAACCTAGGTTGACCCTCAAAGAGGAGACCTTGGGAGAAACTCCATAATGGAAGAAAAGGGGTGGAGGAATCTTGTAGCGAGAAGGTTCCAGAATAAGAAGGAAGGTGTGCACAGTGATGGAGTACACAGCAATAAATTTGAATTAAGATAAATTGACCATGACTTTCAAGGAACACTTTTAATTGTTTTTCTTTATGTTATTGGCATTTTTTAGATTGTAGTCCTGGTTCTGCCTTCTTTGCTATGCATCAGTTAAAATGATTCAGTCAGTTCCTTATTTCTACCAAACAAGGGCAAAAAATAGTCCCTGCCTTCACGGGAGTTCACAATTTAATGAGGGCAACAAATAAATATATACAACAGGATAAATAGGAAATAAGAGAGGGAATACATTTGAATTAAGAGGAGTAGGGAGAGATTTCCTATAGAAGACAGGATTAGAGTTCAGAATTAAAGTTCAGAACTAAAAAAGACAGAAAAGTCAGTAGATAGAAATGAGAGAAAAAAACATTCCAGAAATGGGACACAGACAGAAAAATGCCTGCAGCCAAGGGAGGGAATGTCAATGGAATAGTAAAGAGGACAATCAATGTCACTGATCCAAAATTACATGGTGGGGAGTAAGTGGTAGAAGGATGGAAAAGTTATATAGAAAAGGGTTTTGAATGACAGACAGAGGATTTTGTATTTAATTTTTGAAGTGATAGGGAGTCACTGGAAGTTTTATAAGATGGCTGGGGAAGAGTGGAATGGCTGGATCTGTACTTTTGGACAATGACTTTGGTGCATAAATGGAGGATGGACTGGAGTAGTATCCCAAAAGTCTAGAGACAAGAAAGGATCAAAGAGAAGATTAAAAGTGTCCAAGGCTGCAGAAAAATCAATGAGCATGATCATTTAGAAAAGACCATTGAGTTTGGCAATTGAGAAATTATTAACAATTTTGCAGGGAATAGTTTTGGTGAAATGATGAAGCTGAAAGCTAGATTATAAGGGTTTAAGCAGAGATTGAGTGGAGAGAAAATGAATGTACCTATTGAAGGTGATTTTTTTTTTGCAAGGCAATGGGGTTAAGTGACTTGCCCAAGGCCCCACAGCTAGGTAATTATTAAGTGTCTGAAACAAGATTTGAAGTCAGGTACTCCTGACTCCAGGGCTGGTGCTCTATCCACTGCACCATCTAGCCTCCCCGAAGGTGATTCTTTCAAGGTGCTTAGGCCACAGGGAGTATGTGCAATATATTTTTCACCACCAACATCCAACCTGTTGCCAAAACCAGTTGATTTCACCTTTGCATATCTCTCTAAAATGTTCCCTTCTATATTTCAATCCTGCCACCACTTTGGTACAGTTCTTTATCCCCCTCACTCCTAGACTAATATAATAACTTGTTGGTTCAGATATAGGAGAAGCCAGGTGGCTGAGATGGAATAGAAAAGTAGATCTTGGAAAATGCATAGACTGAGGAATTGTTTTAGTGGAATATTATGTGTCAATATCTATTTATTCACTCTTCAATGGGCACCCATTTAGTTTTTATTCATTTGATTTATTGCAATTACCATCATCTATTTACCATAAATGTTGTCTTTAATATGTAAATATACCCATACATATATACACATGTGTGTATCATCTAAGTGATACGGTGAATAAAATGTTGGGACTAGAGCCAGGAAGTTTCATCTTCCTGAGTACAAATCTGGACTAAAACATTTACTAGCTGTGTGATCCTACTTAGGCAAGTCACTGAACTCTATTTGCCTCAGTTTCCTCATTTACAAAATGAGTGGAGAAGGAAAAGAAAAACCGCTTCAATATCATTGCAAGAAAACCTCAAATGGAGTCATCATATAAATTATATTAGTTATAAATATTTACAGGGAGAGAGAGAGAGAGAGAGAGAGAGAGAGAATATTTTCCTTATATCTTTGACCTTCTGGGGAATACACAATATTAATAACACTAAGTCAAAGGCCTGTGATTATACACACAGAAGAGTATACTATCATCATTTCAAAGAACTACTCCTGTATTATAATTTGCCTTTTTACATCAGGTTAAAAATGTCAACAACAGAAAGTCACTTCTTAAGGGAATCTTGTCAGAGGCTTCCTATGAAAAGTCACCGAGTAGCCCTCTGACAGCTGTTAGAATGATCAATTTCCTTTCTTACAGAACCCAGATAGAAATCTCTTGGTAACAGAGTCTCCGGTGAGTGTTAGAATGCTTCCTGAGTTGGCAGAAATCAAATTGTACAGGAACCGCTTTTCCTGTGAGGTTTCTGACTTTCTGGTGAGCACCCAAAAACCAAAACGTGATGAACATTAAGCAGGAATAGTAGGTGGGGGAGGGGACAGGATGAGGAAGACAGAAGTTCTTTGAATTCCTCCACATTTTCCAAGTGGCATTTTAGATATAACACAAAACACTTCCCCCTACCATATTCCCAACTGGTTTGATGCTCTCCTTAGTTCTTGGTGGATCTGCTTTGCATCTCAGTTTTTTTTAAGATGTGGAAAATCACAGCATAACAAAGAATATTCTCAGAAAAAAAAACAAACAAACCAAAACAGAACAAAATAATGAAAATTTCCCAATCACAGATGTCATTGTTAGAAAAAAATGCTCATATTTGGAGAGGTGACAGTCCCTTCATATTCTACTTTTGTCAAACCATATGTAGAATTATGTTTGATTTTGGACAACATATTTTAAGAGGGGAGTTGAAAAAGAGGAATGAATTATACCTAGTCAGTTGTATGATACATTGGATAGAATATAGAAACTAGAGTCAGGAAATTCTGAGTTCTAATCCTGCCCCTTCTATTTATTAACTGTGTGACCTGGGCAAGCCTCTTAATCCTTCTCTGCCTCAATTTTCTCATTTGAAAAATGGGAATAATAATAATAACACTTCATAGAGTTGTTAGATGGATTAGATGAGTTAATATATGTAAAAAAAACTTTGTAAATATCAAAACACAAATATAAAATGTGATTTCTCAGGTAGCTAGGTAAAGCAGTAGATAGAGCATTTGAACTGAGTTCAGATGTGACCTCAGATATTTACCAGCCATATACTTTAAATAAAGGAAGCAGCTAGGCCAGAAAATGGATAGGGCACTACCTGGAGTCAGGAAGACCTGAGTTCAAATCCGACCTCAGACACACACTAGCTGTATGACACTGGAAAGTCACTTAACCACTTTTTGCCTTAATCTACTGGAGAAGGAAATGGCAAACTATTCCAGCATCATTGCCAAGAAAATCCTTTAGACAGTACAGTCCATGAAGAGTTAGACATGGCTGAATCAACTAAACAACAACATTTTGGGTAAAACAATTAACCTGCCTTAGTTTTCTCTTATATTAAATGGAGATGAGAATAATAATATCTATCTCCCAGGTTAAGAATGAGAATAAAATGAAATATTATTTTTAAAGTGCTTTACAAACTTTAAAAGTATTAAATAAATTATATCATTATTGTTAGCATCATCATCATCATCATCACCACAATTATCCAAATGAAAGTAATTAGGATAATGAAGGGCCAGTCTGGAAACAATGTCATATGAGGACTAGCTGAAGAAAATAAGGGGGTGGGGAGGGTTCATGTTGCAGAAGCTTGAGGCACACAATAGTTTTCCTTTAATAACTGTCATAAGTTCATGTTAATATCTTTTTTTATGCTTTTTGCAAGACAATGGGGTTAAGTGGCTTGCCCAAGGCCACACAGCTAGGTAATTATTAAATGTCTGAGCCTAGAATTGAACTGAGGTCCTCCTGACTCCAGGGCCAGTGCTCTATCTACCACACCACCTAGCTGCTCCCTATATTAATATCTTTCAAAAGGAATGTACTGTAATGTCCAAAGGACAGAATTAGGACCAATAATTAAAGGTTTTAGAGAGGCAGATTTTTAATCAGTAGAAATTTAACTTTCCTATTCATCACAGGGCATGCTTTATGGACAGAAGGCACAAATCAGACATTTAACTTCTGGTGATCTTGAAGGTACAGAATGATGACAAACTGGCTCCATAATGTTATGACCAGAAAACAGTTACATCAATAAGGTAAAGAAAATAGGGTGGCAGTCATCTGTCCATAAAACTTCTTCACATGTCTACTATGTATCTGATACTGTGTCCTAGTAATACAAAGAAAGTAAAAAAGTCCATCCTTCCCTCAAGGAGCTTACAATCAAAAATGGGGGGCAAGGAGCAAATAAATATGTACAAGCTTTACACATAAATAAGAAATAATTAACAGAGGGAATAAAGAGGGATTGGGAGAAGCTTCTTCTTAAAAGTATTGCTTAAACTGGGACTTGAAGTAAATCAGGGAAGCCAGGAGGCAGAGATGAGAAGGAATAACATTCCTGACATGGGGGCCAGCCAGAAAAAAAAATGTTCCAAGAGCCTCATATGAGATTTTATTAGTGAAATAAATGCATATTTTTATAAAATATACACATATATATTTTACATTTTGGTCATAGACTCCTTTAAATGACCAGTACTGCCAACATGACCTAGTAACACACATGGAAGAAAAAATACCCAGGTGCCTCAAACCAAATTTACACCTCCACAATACAACAATAACCATAGCTATTTTGTCTCATTTTTCCTTTTCACATGAAATTGCTTTACATTCTACAGAACTGAATGGACAGGAATTTATAGAAAAGTCAATGACAAAAGTAACAATTTCATTAGTGTTAAGGGAATGATCCCAAAGGTACATGAATAAATGAAAGCTACCAAAGGGAGAGGGGGAAAAATCTCAAACTTTATTATTAATAAAAATACTTGTGGATATCCCTTGGAACATCTACAATTATTGACCCACAGACATCAAGGGTATCCTTGATGAGCATCATTCTGTAAGCTTTCACAAGTGATATTTTGCTCTCTAACCCATACTTGCCATCATGCAAATTACTGACCAATACAAAGAAGATGCTTATCATTTTTGATTGGTTAATCAATAAATAGAGCATTTATTAAGTATTTCCAAATCATACAAAATGCAAAGTATTTCCTTAAAGAGTCTCCAAAAAGAAGTGTTCTATGCAAATGTCTGAATTACAAAATTCCTTGAAAGATGCAGAAACAGAAATGGTTTTGGCTTTTTGACTTCTAATCATTAATATCAAGCTGGGGGGGGGGGGGGCGGCTAGGTGACGTAGTGGATAAAGCACTGGCCCTGGAGTCAGGAGTACCTGGGTTCAAATCCTGTCTCAGACACTTAATAATTACCTAGCTGTGTGGCCTTGGGCAAGCCATTTAACCCCATTTGCCTTGCAAAAAAAAAAAAAACTAAAAAAAATATTTCAAGCTAGGGATAAAATAAGGAGGCATATAATCATCTAAATCACACATTACTATTGTGGAGAAAGTCCAATACATCATTCTAGTTGAAAAGATATTCCCTATCTCATGGAATCACCTTGTTTAGGGAAAATCTGAGTATCCTTTAATATAACAGTTTGTTATTTAAAAAATGAATTGCCTAGTAATTCCTATATAAAGGATATCATCAGATGAATGAATCAGCAAGGGGAATAAAACTAGTCAGAGAGTTGAAACAAGGATAGCTTATGGATGAACTATATTCTCCACAATATAAAGAAAACACAATATAAACCCCTATGATATCAGATGGTTTCTTGTGGGAAATATATGAGAAGACAGGGATAAGAGTTAGGCAATATGAATGAGCCTAGGTAGTTTATTATCTGTATCATAAGAAAAATGTCTACATCAATAGTCTAACAGACCCATCATTTGAAGATAAAATGCTTTTCAAGAGTATCCTGGCTTCATGCAACTCCAGGATGGATAGAAATGTGTTTTCCTAGAAGAAAGAGACACATATATTGATGCAAAGCATATCATTTGCCTTCTTTCCTCTGCTAGCAAATTAATAATCACTTTCTAACAATCTAAGTAGTTTATAAGTTTCTTTATAAGGTTGTAAATTTATTATCATTTAAGTAGAGAGTAGAAGATAATCTGTTGCTTACAGGAGTGAAAAGTTGCAATAAAGTATCTTCAAGTTACTTTTTTTTTTAAGGTTTTTGCAAGGCAAATGGGGTTAAGTGGCTTGCCCAAGGCCACACAGCTAGGTAATTATTAAGTGTCTGAGACCGGATTTGAACCCAGGTACTCTTGACTCCAGGGCCGGTGCTTTATCCATTGCGCCACCTAGCCACCCTAAATTACTTTTTTTAATCTTATGTTCTTCACATCCAAGGATTTTGAAAACTATTATGATATCATAAGTTGAGTGAATTTCCTGTGATGAACTTCCAGGGCGATATGGATAGGTTTCACAGAGGTAGATTAGTGGATCTGTCTCATTGGAGGGAATTACCAAATCAATGAAATAACAGAACTGTTTGATTTTTTGAATAGTACCATTCTGCTTATATGCTTATGATCCAGTCAAACTGGTTTTCTCTCTGTTCCTCAGATTTGGCATGGTATCTCTCATCTCCATACCAGTAGTGGACATACTTTTTCCCTCCATCTCAAAGAATTCCTCTCAGAAGTCTCAAAATTTAAATCAAACACCACCTAATATATCTTCATGAAATCTCTCTTTGATCCCCTCAGCTGCTAGTGTTCTCTCTCTATGTTGTATCTTTGATTATTTCTTCTTTTTCTATTCATCATATATATATATATATATATATCAAAAAAACAGAGATCATATACATATATATATATATATATACATATCAAAAAAACAGAGATCATTTTTCTAGTTAATCATTAGCTTTTTTCCAATGTCTGGCACGTAAAAGGTATAGAAGAGATTCTGGATGATTGCCTAAAGATAACAAACTCTATTTTTCAGCTTCAATTTCATTGCAATGTTTAGGATTTCCAAACTGGAGGGCTGATTTGACTTCCTTTGCAAACAGGTTTTGATTATTTCTTCTTCTCCTGGCTGCTTTCCTTAGGATATAATATAGACTACAGTAAATGACATTAAAAATTATTCTTGGGGAGGCTAGTTGGCGCAGTGGATAAAGCACCGGCCCTGGAGTCAGGAGTACCTGGGTTCAAATCCGGTCTCAGACACTTAATAATTACCTAGCTGTGTGGCCTTGGGCAAGCCACTTAACCCCATTTGCCTTGCAAAAAAAAAAAAAACCTAAAAAAAATTATTCTTTACTTTACTGTCATCTAAAAAAGAGCTTTGGAAATAGATAGTTATACAATTTGGTAGGACATAGGTCGAATCTCCTGAAATTAATGCCATATACTTATTTTAAAGCACTTTTCTTTGAGAAAATACAGCTGTAAATCACATAACGTTTCTAGAGTGCTCTGAAGACTTACACTTCCAATAACATTTCTGTTAGTGTTAAACAATATGGGGGGGGGGGATTAAATTGAAACTGTTCTAGGAGGGATACTCACATGTGTGACCAACTCAATAGATATGCCTGCAATCTCTACCTGGCCTGGGATTAGATACACACACACACACACACACACACACACACACACACAGCCTAAATTTACACCAGATTTTCATCTTCCCTGACTCAAAAAATGATTTTTGTCAAAAATTCCATAAACCTGCATAATACCAATCTCATTTATTGCTTTCAACAAAATCTGTGATTTCTTTCATGTTTTTGCATACATCAGATTTCATTGATTCCCTGCCTGTTCTATTACATCCAAGCTAAGAAATCCAATGAGAAATACAGATTTATTAATATTAATAGGAGTGATAATGGCTATCATTTATATAGAACTTGAAGCTTTACAAAGCATTTTGCATGTGTTATCTCATTTGAGCTTCTCACAACATGGGGAGGTAGATTGAGAAAGGTCAAGTGGCTTGCTAGGGAAGTCATATAACTAGGAAGTGTCTGAAGTAATTTGTCTCAAACACAGTGATGTCATTTTGGTCTTCTTAGATAACAAAGTACAAGAATCAACCAAGTGTCTGGGGTAGTATTTGAACTCAGGTTTTTCTGACTCATTGAAGGGAATACCAAATCTAGTGCTCTAGCACATTATATGGGACCTTAATCTTGGCCAAGTCACTTTACTTCCCACAGGCTCAGTTTTCTCATTTATAAAATGACAATAATAGCTGCACTAAACTCATAGGGTGATCAAACAAGATAAAAAGTATAAAGTGCCTTGAGAAATTAGAAACAGTTATATAAATGTTAGTTATGTTGGTGATGATGATGATGTCAACATTCATTTGCAAATTGGGCATGATCTGCTTTATTACTTTCCCTTCATTTGTTAATTATTTAGCATCTCATGTACTTATGTACATGTATTTATCACTCCTAATAGTCTACAAGCTCATGGATCACACAGATTATGTCATACTTTGTTTAAATTTTTAAAGTGTCTCAAACATATAACAACTTGACCATTGGAGACATTCAGTGTTATGACCACAGATGTTTTGAATTAAAACATGGGGCTTCCTTCACATTCATTCATGATGCTCAAACTGAGCTGTCCTATGACACTTAAATAAAAGAAGCTCCCAAAATTCAGTGTTGAAAATGAGGGTGGGAAAACCTTGGAGTCATAAACTTATCTCATACATTGGATGGGTGATTCTGAATGAGTCATTTAATGGCACTCAGCCTCAGTTTCCTCATCTATAAAATGGGAATGCCAACAGCACCTTCTTCACTAGGCTGTTGTGAAGATCAAAATTAATGATAAAGCACTTTGCAAACCTTAAAGAACTAGAATAAATATTAGCTAATATTATCATTTGGATAATTAAGAATTTTACAAATGATCAAGACAGACCCAAAATGCTCAAAGCAATAAACTTTAATAAAAGCTCATTTAATTAAAAGTCATTTTAATTCAGTCAAGGAAAGGCTCAAGGCTGAAAATGAGATATCTAAAGAGCCAAGGCATAGGCAAAAAAGATAATAGGGTAAGATGGGTTTAGGGAACAGTATACCACCAGGTTTCACTTGGTAAAGAGTTAATAAGTTATATGCTTTCATTAGCCCCTCTATTTTATGGATGACATCATGGACCCTTCCTTATTTCCATACCAGGGCAGCTCTGGGATACAGGCAGAACCCAGGATTGTTACAGGGATTAATATTATTCTCCTTCAGATTTGTCCATTGATTTTCTGCTTCTGATAGCACAGACAGGGAGAAACTGGGGATTGACCAGCAATCCTAAGTCTCTATAAATGTGATACATGGGTAATTAGATGAAATGTTATAAAAGAAAGGCTATAAAGATAAGAAAGCAAAAGTAGTTTGCAGCAAGTGAATTCCCCACCCCCCAAATAGAAAGGTTTTTTGGATGATTTGATGAGGTAATGAGAATCAAACCAGTGCACTGAACTAAAGCCCTTTTGAATATAAGTTGAAAGAAAAAACAAGATATGTTAAAATTCTATGATTAGTTAATAAGATAATAAAGCAAAGGAAGGAATATGGGAGAAACAGAGAATAAGTTGAACCACATTTGTTTTTTTTTCTTTGATATCTTTAGCTATGGTGGTTCAACCAGTTACACATCTGCCCTGCTGATATTATCAGCCAGCCCACATTTCTCTGCCTCATTTCTAATGATATCATGAGAGAAATTATGTAATGCCTTAATAAAATTAAGCTGCATTTTCTTTGCCATTTCCCTGATTTTCAAGTCAAAAATGGAAATGAAGTCAGTTTGACATTGTTGTTGAGCCTATATGATTCCCAATGAATAATGCTTCCTTCTCTCAAAGGGAATGTTCACAGTATATTTTATAATCTCTTCTCCAAATCTTCTGGGGATACATGCCAAATGTACCAGTCCCTAGGGATAGAGATAGACCTGTGATTTCATTGTTATAGAAAACTCCCAAATGTTATAGAAAACTCTCACTTATTCAGATTGGCATCCTCTATGCAATTTACAATCTTAGAGAATTACTTAGACTACTGATGAGTTAAATGAGACACATCCAAGATCATGTGGTCATTATGGATCAGAAGTGAGACTAAACCCTAAGTTTTTTTGCCTTTCAGTCCTTCTCTCTATCCAATCTTCCCCACCACCTCTGCCATATGTTCTCTGGAAATAATTTTTTTTAATTCTTCATTAAAAGAATTATGACATTACAGAAAAGAAATATAAGTCTGATGGAAGGAGCACTGTATTTGCTTAGGTTTGAAGTTTCACTTAGCAACTGGATGAGCCTAGGGGAGTCACTTCTTTCTGGTTTTTTGGTTCCACTTAGCAAGTGGATGAGTAGGGGAGTCACTTCTTTCTGGATTTTTGTTTTCTCATCCATCAAATGAAAGAATAGGAGGAACAGATTATCTCAAGTCTTTTTTAGTTATACATTCTGTTTTCATAGGTGCAGAGGGTCATGATAGAACACTGGACTTGGAGTCAGGAAGACATATGAGCTAATTGTGAGCAGAATCTTAACAATCTCTTTGAGCATCAATTTC
The DNA here is from genome assembly GCF_037893015.1 of Macrotis lagotis. Classification (NCBI taxonomy): domain Eukaryota; kingdom Metazoa; phylum Chordata; class Mammalia; order Peramelemorphia; family Peramelidae; genus Macrotis; species Macrotis lagotis. Next base: position 116,285,209 of record NC_133662.1, read on the forward strand.
TCATAAGTAAAATGGGCATTGTAATAGTACCTACTTATCATAGCTCTTATGAAGATCAGATAAATATACATAGAGTGTTGCAGAATTTAAAGTGAATAAATGAAAGCATTATTTATTAATAGCCTACTATATGCAAGGACAGTTAGGTGACTCAGTGAATAGAATGCCAGGCTTGGAGTAAAGAACACTCATCTTCTTGAGTTCAAATCTGATTCAGACACTTACTAGTTATGTGATCCCAGACAAGTCAATAAACTGTTTGCCTTGGTTTCTTCATCTGCAAAATGAGCTGGAGAAGGAAACAGCAAAACACTCCAGTATCTTTGCCAAGAAAACCTCAAATAGGGTCATAAAAATTGGACATGACTGAGAAATAACTGAACAACAGCTGTGCTAAACACTGGGGATAGAAAGGAAAATATAAAGGCATTTCCAACTCTCAAGTCATTCACATTCTAATGGGGAAAATGACATACATGGAAGATTTCAGCCACAAGTCAGATGGAAAAGTCCAATTTACTTTGGGTGCAAAGTAGATGGCAATTGCTCTTCTTTTATGCCATTTCTACTGATAAAATGATATCAATTTCTAATGGTAAACTATTTGGCTGGACCAATGATTTTGAATGCAAAAATTATTAGTTATAGAGAGCCATATAAAGTGCTAGTTATTACTATTATAATTATTATTGTTAAATAATATCAGGGTGTAAGTATGATTTCATTAATGTGAGCTATTCCTTCCATTAGTACTGTTTGCTATTCATCACTTCCTTTCCATCCAATGGCATCGTGCCTTTCTTCTTTCATTGATACTCCAGAGAAGAAAGACATAATATACTGAAGGTCATCTTCTAGGGATTTTTGTATTTTATGGAAACCAATATAATTCTTTGACTATCTATTATCTGTTGCTCTCGCCACATCATCAACCAACAGCATTCTCCAAAACTATTTCTTTAATGATACTCTGACATCATTAGAAATATGCTAGAGATTATGTAAGCTCATCATTTTCTTTGATGGTAATTTTAACTGTGTTTCCACAAAGGCTTCTTATAGAAGGTGAGACTTACCTGAGATTTGAAAGAATCCAGAGCAAGTAGGTGGTAAAGATAAGGAGGGTGAGAGTTCCAGAAATGAGTAACAACCAGTGAAAAGTCTCTGAGTTAGGAGATGGAATATCCTATACAAGGAACTTCAAAGAGAGTAGTGTCACTGGATGACACAGTATAGGGTTAGGGGATGTCAGATTTAAGAAGATTGAAAATGTATGAAGAGATCAATTTATGAAGAGCCAAACAGAAGAATTTATATTTAATCCTAGAGGGAACAGGAAGCCATTGGTGTTCCTTTAGAGGGAAAATAGGTGTATGTGGGGGAGGGAGTAATGTGATAAGGTGTACACTTTGGAAAAACTACTTTGGCAAGAAGAAGGGTATGGGAGTCTAATTAGAAAGTTATTGCATTTGTCTGTGTGAGAAGTGATAAGATCTTGATATAGGGTTGTGGTTGTTTATTTCTGAAGATGCTCCTTTCTTTCCTCTTAATTGAGATAATTTATGATTATATAACCCTTAGCTGGAGTGTCATTTTTAATGTCTCTTTTTTTCTTGAGACATTCTCCTTTTTAGATTATTGACTAATAGTTAGACCTGCCTTTGTGTTCAGTCTCTAAAGCACACTTTCCTGACTATGCCCATTGTTTCCTTCCATCCTTTAAGGTAAGGAGAAAAGACTTGGCATCAAGATATCCCAAGTTCAAATCCTACCTCAGATGCATACTAGTTGCATGACCCCAAGCAAATTAATTAATCACTCTCAGGCTCAATTTCTTCATCTCTAAAATAAGTTTAATGGTAGGACCTGTATCAAAGCATTGTTTTGAGGATCAGATGAGATAAGATGTAAATTTGAAAGCTTTAAAGTGCTATATGAATGCTAGCTATTATCATTATTAAACATATTAAGATAAACTCCACTGTGTAAGCTTCTTCCATCATCAGTAACATATCTGTAAATCATAAGTTTAAAGAATTAGTTCTCTGGGACATGGAAACTGTTTTATGACTTGCCTATGGTCATATGGTCAACACATGTCAGAGGAAGAAATAGAAATAAGCCCCTCTTGAGTTCTAAAGCTAACTCTCTCTCTACTATTTCATATTGACTCATTGATAAAATCATAAATCAATAACAAAATACAAGTGTTTTCAAAACTATAGGTGAGGAAGTAGAGGGTTGGTGAAGTTTCAATAACCTATGCACAGTCACAAGAATAGTAGTTAGTAACTTTGGCAGTAGAGCTGAATTTCTCTGACTCCAAGTCAAGACCTCTCCCCTGTACTTTCCCCTCACCTGACTTGGTCACTTTCTCCAGCTCCAACCTTCTGAGGGCTTCAAAATTAAGTTCAGAGCGGCAGCACCCTTCCTCATTATTTTTCTTTTTAGTACCATGAACTTTGATCATATCATTATGTTCAAAAAAAAGCAATGTTGGAGATCTCATTTTTCTCTCTTTCTTACCATCTTTGTCAATGCTGGAGCCATGTCACTTGGTTGTTTTTGTATAATCAACACAAAGGTCATTAAGAGTCAGCTCAGGAGATGACAGGTCTACCCCATGATCTTTGAAGAAGTAAACAAGGTGGGGAATACTCAACTTGGGTGTTCTAATAGACTTCCCTTATATAGAAGAGGTTTGAAAGTTCCTCTGACCATGCAAATTGGGTCAAGTTGTTTTGTCTCTCAGCTCTTGATATACTTTCTGAATCCCAGAAGCTAAAAAGCACTTATTTTTCCTACCATCTGCAAATTCCCATGTCCATTAAGTAAGTCATCCAAGGAGATTCCATGTGACTCTTATATTGTGATTTTTCAGAAGAAACAGCCCAAAGAACAAGCTTAATTCACCTCCTATTGAATTATTTGGGAGAGGTTCTCTCAAAGGTCATTGGCTTGAGTTCTTGCCTCAAGGGTCTCAATTCCTAGCTCATCTATGGAAACATGCATGACATGCACACATAATAAGTAGGAAGTCCAAGAATTGAATAAGAGAGTGCTAATTGGCCAAGGCCACTCTCATATCTGGTTGCCAGTTGGCAGACATCATTGGAGCTGAGAATACTGTTCAACCAGAGAGGGGTCAGTATAAAACAACCTGAGACACTCCCATCACCCCAGGGGGAATCTACAGTGCTGGGATTCCAAGAATTCTGTGCCAACAGAGAATGAAAGGACACAATTACCCCTTGGAGAAGCTTGCTATGCTGAAAAGAAAGAGGGAGGGGAAAAACACAAGAACCCAAGCAATTTGGACAATAAAATTCCTCTATGCAAAACTCACCCTTTGACTTAAGGTGGAGTTCATGAAATTATGTCTAAACTGACTTCAAAATAATTTCAGGCAAGTGACAAAAAAAATCTAATATATACTCTGTACAAGAGGCAGAATTCAAATTCTTTTAGAACTTGGCCTGAACTTGTATAAAAAAATGAAGAAAACTCTTTGTAAGACTATCTAATTGACATTAAGTTTCACTGAAGTTTTTTTACACATATAGACTTCTATAATTTTAATATTTTTTCTCAATAACAATAGCTAGCATTTATATATTGTTTTGAGTTTTACAATGTTCTTCACATATATTCTCACTTGATCTTCATAATGAGATACATAGTGTTTTAACTTCCATTTTACCAAAGAAACTGAGCTGAGAGACTTGTATAAATAATAAGTATTTAGGACTGGATTTTAAAGTATTTTTCCAGCCTTCAAGTACAAATTTGGCCATCTAGATGATTATGACTGGCAATAAGACCAAAGGGAGAAATGAAGTCACATCCCTAAATTTATAATCCGTGCATTTTCTTCTGATCCTTGTGATTGGAATGTGTTCATTCATTACAGAGCCAGGGCCATCTCCAGTAGAACCCAAAACTCAAAGAAAAGAGCACCATAGTCCACACAAGAACACTTTTTCAAACAGGTGAAAACAGGTTAAGATATGCATCAGTGTCAAAGGATAAAAAAAGTCACCAAAGTAGAGAATGAAAAATGTATGTGTCAGAGAGGAGGAGCTATTAAAGTTTTGCTGTAATAATATAATAGGATCATGAGTAGATATTATAGGACTGGTAAAACATCCTGTGAGGTTCCATGACCTCTGAGTGCAAGTATCCCATGATCTATGAACCTACCAAATGCCAGAGCAAAAGGGAAAGGGTTTGAAAGATCGTGTCAAGGATTCAGTGCTGTAAGAGAATTATTCCTTTTAGAACCTTTGAATGGATCTAGAACCTCAAGTAGCTTGTTATATACAAGCCTTTCTCAGAGAAATGAATGTACAGAGTGTTGAAAACAGAGACAAAGAAGTAAATCTACCAACACAACCAGATTATATGTCTCAGGATCCCTAAATGTTTCATATGGCTCTCTTAGCTCAACCTTCTATCAATGTAATAATCTCTGCAGTCAATAACAGAAGAGCCAGACCAGGAAAATTAAACCAGAGGTTTGCACTCTCCCTGAACTCTACAGGTGGTATCAAAGTAGAAAATGAGGCAACGCTATTGTATTTGTAGAGTTTTTAGTATTAACTGCTATCTTCTTGCTCACATATTGTATATTATTACTTTTTTTTTGTTAATGGTGTTGCATTGTCTTTACCTCAAATAGTCTGTGACCCTGGGTCACCATTCAACTGACCTAGAGTAAGGAAGATCAAAGTTCAAATGTGATCTCAGACACAGTATGAGAAGTCATTTAACCACTGTATTCCTCAGTTTCCTCATCTGTAAAATGAGGGAAAAATAACACCTATCTCCTAGGATTGTTATGAGAATCAAATAAAATTTGCACAGTTCTCAGCATACTACCAAGCACATAATAAATACTAAATATATGTTAGCTATTTTACTATTGTTGTTTATTGTGGGTCCCTAACAATAGACTGTAGCCTAAGTATGGCACTGGACAATGCAAACATAGTTTTAAGCATGGTTTTAAAGTTTCAGTTTTCAAATATTTTCACATCCTTCCCAGAGTTCTTTGGGTCATATTAATTCAATTTAACTGATGAAAATAAGATTAACAAGTTGAAGAACCATCATATTTGGTTTAAGCTTAAATGAACAACAAAAATAGTAGTAATAATACCTCAACTGCTTCCAGTCCCTTTGACACAAATGTTTGCAATTGCCAAATTGTTTTCTTTTTATCCGTAACTATGTAATAAGGACATAATTATTCTGAATGCAAATTTTTTGCATAAATGTAAAGTGCTATATCTAGACATAATTCTATTCATTTAACTGGTTAGGTGGCACAGTATAGATAGAATGTTGGACCTGAAATCAGGAAGTTCTGGTTTTAAATCCAACTTTAGACACAAGTCTAACCTTAGACAAGTCAATTAGCCTCTCTTTACTTCAACTTCCTCATCAGTAAAATGGGAAGAATGATAGCATCTATCTCCCAGGATTTTTGTGAAGATCAAATGAGATAATGTTTGTTTTTATAAGATTCTAAGTATTAATTTGGGGCAGCTAGTGAATAGTTAGTTCACCCAGCTCAACTTGAGGCAGCACAGTGACTAGATTGTTGGGTTTGACTTCATGAAGACTCATTTTCCTGAGTTCACATTAGCCTCAGATGCTAGTGTGACCTTGGACAAGTCACTTAACCTTGTTTGGCTCAGTTTCCTCATCTGGAAAATGAGTTGGAGAAGGAAATGGCCAATCATTGTAGGATACCTGCCAAGATAACTCCAAATATCATCACAAACAATTGGACATAACTGAAAAATAATTGAACAACAAACTACTAATACACTAAGAAATAATGTCAAGTGTCTTGTAGAGGGAACTCTTCTACAGATATAAGTTGGATATGGGATTCTAAAATTATTCTGTGACAATTTTGCAAATAGTTCTGCTAGATGTCAAAATTAGAGGAGACATTAAAAAGTTGGAATCCTTCAACTCTCCTGACATCCTTTCATATCTGCCCTGTAGTTTTGCCCACAGACTTGAATCCTCAGGAAAAAAAAAATTCCAAAGAATTTATTGCAGGGAAGAGGGGTGGGTTATGAAACACAAGTTCATGGGAAATCTTTACTCCACCCCAGAAAAGATAAATGGTACTTAGGAACTACTCTTAAAAAGTTAGACATTTATTGAAAGAAGGGAGTCTAAGTGTCAAAAATGATGAGAAACAAATGTGAAAAGCTCTGTGTTTGGATTGTCCTTGGCCACATGGAGCCTTTAAATAAACAGATGCTGCATTTCACGAAAAGGGACTGATTTTCAAAAGTTGCCATTTCTGGAATGGATGTTTAGGATAAAGAAAAGAGAAAGGCGATGCCTGGGAAGTGTTTGTCAAGATTACTTTCTCTGATGATTTGGGGTCTTATTTTTGAATCTATTTGACAGCACTGACATGTACCTTGCCAAAATTTGGTGGGTACAGCTGAGTGTAGAGAAAAGTCTTTTATGACAAGTTTTCTGTAAGTATTCTTGGTTAACTCTACCCTTTTCTTTAATACCCATAATACAGTTATCCCTTTAAATCTTGACTTCCTCATAGTGGTTTAAACATAATGCATGTCAGCTTAAGAAATTAAATAGGAAATTTTGGAGAGTTTTTCAGAAGTTTCATTCAACACAAGCAAGCCAAAGATGACACAGAGTTGCATAAAATATATCTATAGTATGACATAAAATCAACATACCTTATCTTTTAAACGTAATAATTCAGATTTCTCCTCTAGTACAAAGAACCAAAAAATTTTACATGGATTTTCCAGGTCATGGGGATGCCACACGTTTAACTTACCATGATATGGAATGGATAGTTGTATTTTAGAGGAAAGGAAGACGACTTAGAAAACCTACTGCATAATGTTAGTTATCCACAATTATTTTTAGGATTGTGTCAACTTTGATATTCTAGCAGCTCAAAACAAAATCAAAAACTCCTAACCTAATAATCTGAAAAAGAATAAACAGATTAAGTCAGACCTGAATATTAAATGATTTCAGGTTCATGCAAGTACTTACTCTAGTGCTTTGTTCTATCTAGATTATTTTTATCCATAATATTTTTTTTAGGGTTTTTGCAAGGCAATAGGGTAAGTAACTTATCCAAGGTCACACAGCTAAGTAATTATTATGTGTCACAGGTTAGATTTGAACTCAGTTCCTCCTGACTCCAGCTTGTACTCTATCCACTGTGCCACCTAGATGCCCCCAGTTTATCCATATTGGATGGAAAAATGAATGCCCTTTTATAAGTAAACAGTATGATCTGGTACCTTTGATTGAATTCACTTTTTAAAAGACATTAATAAACAGTTTCTACCAATAATCAATGTTCTTCTCAGCTCTGATTTTTGACTAACTTTCAGCTCCCCTGAAGGGGCTCACTTGTGTATTGACACTTGTGCACGCACACATACACACACACACACACACACACACACACACACAAACACACACAGCTAGCAGACTGATGACTTGGTTCTGTTTTCAGTTCATAGGTTTTTTCAGTGGGTGTGCCTAACAATATAATCAACATCAGTTTTACTGAGGCTTAACAAACCACAAAGTTATTTCAATAAACACATCAAATGCTGAACTACTAGCACTCAAGAATATACAACTACCATCAGAAATCTCCTTGGAGGCTCACTTATCTATCATAACCTGGTCAAAATATTACCTTTCCATCACAGAGTTGTTTAGTTTATTTGAGGCCTGGCTTTCCACAGAAAAAAAATGAGGGAGAACAGGAAGATACCTTACAAAAATCAAGAGGTTACATTGAGTCGAATGAAAAAACCAAAAACCCACCAATAATCCTATCTCAGGGACTCTCCTACACAATTTCAAACTTCGGTGTTTTGGTTTTTTTTTTTTTGTGGTCTAAGTTGCCCAGCAAAGTAACAGAGGTCAGACAACTATTAAAACAGAATGTTCATTTTTGACAAGACTCCCAAAGAGATTTGGATTTTCAAGATTTTAGACAACAATCACATTCCCCTTTCCTATCACTGTTGAACAAGAGTTGCCTTTTAAAACTGTGGAATGTAAAAATAGAGCTAGCGAAACATACCAGTTATATCTCTCCTTAGGGGAAGGGGCAGTGCTGGTATTTCCTGAAGGCAGTCCACATTTCTATAATGGCATTCTATCAATATTACCCGAGCTTTAGAGAGTGGGTCTTACAACAATCAGGTGAGCTACAGCATCCATTATACAAATATAGAAATCATTATTCTCATTTTACAGATGAGGAGCCAAAAATGAAATTGTTACTTGTCTAGGGTCATTCAGCTTTGGAAATTTCAAATGGGATTCAAATACAGGTTTATTCTTCTCCAATCCTACCCTCTGTCTACCTCACAGAGGATCACCATAACCAACAACAATACACTACATTGTAATGTTTCACAAAGGACTCTCTACTATTATCAGAGGATAGCACCTTGTAATTCTTTCAGTTTGGGGATTACTGTTTTGTTTGAGAATTTTTCATTCTAGATTTCTGATATAGAAATCCCTTCTACCAAGGCAAACTAACTTTCTGTAATATAGAAACTAAATAGAAATTACCTGTGGAACTGAGAAGTTAAGAGACTTGTCCAGGGTCACATAACTAAGGTAAATCAGAAGTTGACCTTGTACCCATCTCTTGATTTCAGGACTGTCTATCCATCATAAACCTCTACTATCAAAGATGCATGTTTTCCTGCATATATGTAGTAGACATATAATTAATTGCATGTAAATTCAGTTTTAATTCAGACCAAGTAATTATAGGACTGATTTAGGGCTGGAAATAATTACTGTCTCCCTTTTTCCTTCAGCTTTTCTTTGTAAGAACAACTATGGTATATTAATATTTCCACTGTAAATACTGTGAAAATATGTCATCATTTTACTGGTTTTTAGACTTGCAAGCTCTAGGTCACTACCTATGGATTTTTTTCTAGGTAGTTGACCTGAAATTTGCATAAATGAACCATTAGTTAGATGTTGGTACCTTGATTATGGCATAATGCTTCAACTATCAAGGTGGAGTTGATTGAATTATCTGAAAAAGAACTAAGAGTTTTAGTGAAGCATTGTCTCAATATGTCAGTTAATCTAATGTGGGTTGAGGCAGGTAGGTGGCACAATGAATAGAGTATATAACCTGAAGTCATGAAGAACTAGGTCCCAATCCATCCTCAGACTATATAGTCTATATAACTTTGTGACCTTGGGCAAGTCACTTAACTTTTTTGATCCAGTTTCCTTATCTATAAATTGAATTGGAAAAGGGAAGAGCAAACCAGTCCATTATTTGCCAAGAAAATCCCCAAAAAGATGGGGTCATGAAGAGTTGAACTTGCTGTAAAAATGACAACAACAATACTCTAATATGTTAGTCAAAAAATAAAGTTAATGGAATTTGGAATTGCATAGAGAGAAGCACTATCTCAAAGAATAAGGTGATAGATCCCCTGAACTCTGCCCTAGTCAGTTTGCATATGGATCTTGTGTTCAGTTCTGTATGCCATAGATTAGTAATGACATTGACATACTTAAGTGTGACCTAAGGAAGACAGCAAGTATACTGTGAAGGAATTTAAGTTCTATGAGCATCCTTTCGAAGAATGATGAATGTTTAAATAGGAGAAGAAAATATGACAACTATGTTTAAGTATTTGAAAGTCTGCAAAATTGAAAGATTAGTCCTGTTTTGCTAGGTCATGAAGGGCAGAATCAAGAGAAATGGGTAGAAATTAAAGAGGTAAATTTTGGCAGGCTATCAAGAAAAAAATTCCAAATGATGAAAAAGCTATCCAGAAGTAGAATGGGTTGCCTGGGAAAGTAGTGGGTTCCTAGTCATTGGAGAGATTTAAGCAGAGAATGATAAACTATTTCCTGGGCATTTTTTTGAGATATTGGTTGAACTAGATTGCAAATGAGATCCCTTCCAACTCTAAAATCCCATGACTCTGTAACTCAAAAAACAGAGCAACCAACTTGGAATGATTTTTTTATATTTATGTAGATCCTTATTCAAACACACATACATATTAGGGAATACAGTATTTAAATTGCAAACAAGAATTCAAAGAAGATTATTAAACATCAAACATCAGGCCTGAATGTCTAAAGCTTTCATAAAATCATAGGCTTTGACATAGAAGAGAGGGATTATTTTATCTAACTACCAGCTAAAATAGGGATCATTTTATCTAATCAGCTAAAATAGGAAAACTCTACATTATCCTTACTTTCTAGTCTTCCAGATGCACATTTGAAGACTTCCAGTTAAAAGGACATCTGGGGATGCACTGGATTAGGAGTCAGATATTTGAATTCAAATCCTACCTCAGACATGTGTGAACTATGTGTAGCAAGTCACTTACCTTCTGGCTGTCTCAGTTTCCTTATCTATAAAATGAGAATTACCTATCAGTCTTGTTGTGAAGATAAAATTAGATAATATATGCAAAACTATCCAACTTTTATTTACATTCTATTGTTCTTGCTATTATAAGGAGCTCACTGTTGTACCAAGATACACATTCCATTTTTGGATAATTCTTAAAGGTAAATCCTTACAAGTTTTCTCTTAATCACTAAGCCTCTCAGCAGTTTTCTGAAATAGCCCTTTGAAGAGACTTCTACCATCTTTCAGACTTTATTTTCTTCTGTCTGAATAACAAATTCAATCTAATTAGACTTTCTGTATACTCTCAAATGCACTTATCATTTTCCTCATCAACCAGAAGGTCCTTCCTGTTTTCCCTTTGACTTCCTTAAAGCTTCATCTCCTCAAAGGAAAAACAGCAAGAGATAGTCACCATAAATTGAGCAAGCATCAACCTCCTCCGGTAATATTTTTTCCAGTCATTGATTTACTTACCAACTTCAAGTTATTTGAAGCTAAATCTTGTGTGATTACCATTTCAAAGAAATTATATGATTTGTACATTAAATAGTTCTTATCTCATTCCTTTAGCAGTCATGCTAATTCAGGAGTTCTTAACTTGGTCCCAGGAATTTTTTCAAAATAAGTTTTGATAATTTCATTTCCTTATAATTGGTTTTCTTTTTCATCCTATGTATCACATTTTGTACATTTAAAAATATTCTTCTAGAGGACCCTAGAGATTTCACCAGGCTGACAAAGGGTTCTATGAAACAATAATTAAGAATCATTGTTCTAATTTATCATTTTTCTAGTCTTTTTAAGTATATCATTTAAAAATATATTTCAAAAGAACACTTTAGAATTTTAAAATGAAGAGGAAAAAGTATATTCTTTCCCATAACTAACACAACAATGCTATCCTAATGGGACCATTCTGAAACCACACTGTTCTTCCACTATCTTTTTCTGTTGTCCTTCCTACCTTCCTTCTAAAGGATCAAATGAGTGGAGAAATGACTTATGCATCTTTTTTCTCTACCCCTTGCTCTCCTCCCTTTCTCCAGGTCTACTGTTAATTTCTTCCTGGATACCCCACCGGCACTTGGAAAACAATATGGCTGATACAAAATTTATCTTCAACTAATTCTCTTTCTGAGTTCTTTAATCTATGACACCAACATTGACACAATCACTTACATCAAGCTATCTTTTATATCAGATGTACATTCTTATTCATATATCTAATCATACCATTATTCAGAATTCTTTACCTCTATACCTCTATACCTCTCTATATTGCCTATTAAATGATATCCAAACTTCTTGGCATGGAACAAATTAGGTGAATGGATGAATAAAAAGACATTTGTAGCATTTACTATGTGAAATGCAGCATGGGATAAAAAATTGAAAAATAAATGCTGCTCTCAAAGAGTACAAATTTTAAAATAGAGAGATAAATTGGTTAAGAGGTTTTAGCAGCAAATGAGAAGAAACTCAATGTTCCTTTGGGTATAGAAGAAAATAGGTGGTTATAAAACGTCTTTAATGTTATTTCTGATTGCAATTCAAGGTCTTTTGCTCCTTGGTACTTTCAGTCATCTCTCACAGCTCTCCTCCATGTGCTGCAACCAAATTCAACCATTGACCATATTCTATAAATATGCTTAACTAGCCTATCTTCACATCTTTGCTTATGGAAGTGCATATTACTAGAATACTCTATATCAGCATTTGTTGACTTCCCACGGATCTTCAAGATCAAGTTCAAATGTTAGGATTTTATGAATTTTCCTGATATTCTTCCATCCCTTGCAGTCAGAAATGAGCCTTGAAGCAACTGCATTGTCATGACCTAACACATTTATCATGTCTTATTTTGTATTACAATCATTTGTATAAGATGCCATTTTCCTCTAATAGACTACAATTTCCATGAGGGTAAAAATCATGCCTTACTTGTCATGTTTGTTTTTCCTTCTGTTTAGCATAACTCTCTATACATAGTGGAATGTTTGGATATTTCAAGACAATGCCCTGAGTTAACCAAATTCACAAATGTTCAAAGAATTTGCTTTTGAATTGAGTGGAAGAGGAAAAAACAAAAAAGCAAAAACAGTGACAGTAAGCCAAAGATGGAAAACTAATGCTAGTATTCATACAGTCCCTAAGAAACTCATTTTTGGGAGAAGACACAAAACTACATGGGATATAACCCCAGCTTTTAACTACCCCTCAAGAAGCAATTCCTTCCATCTTGAAGTGGTAGTATAATGTTTTTTGCTTTTTGCTTTTTTTATATAAAACCCAAAATAGAAAAATGTTTTGAGCTGGTTATAAAGAACCATGCTTTCTCCAGGCTTCAGGAAAGTCACTATGGAGTCATGTTGGTAAGTTAATAATAAGTCGATGCCATTGTACTAGAACTGAAGCATACAGAGATAAACAAAAGATAGTCCTTGCTCTCAAGGAGCTCACACTGTAATGGGGGAGAGAGCATGCCAGTAACTATATACCAAAAAGCTATATACAGGATGAATTGTAGATAATCAACAGATGGAAGGCACAACAATTACAGGGAATCACAAAAGGCTTCTTGGAGAAGGTGGAATTTTAACTTGGACTTGAAGATAGAGCAATGAACTCAGGAGGACCTAAGTTCAAATCCAGATGCATACACTTATTAGCTAAATGACTGTGGGCAAGTCACTTGACCCTGATGTTCAGGAAAGAAGGGGGGAGAGAGAGAGAGAGAGAGAGAGAGAGAGAGAGAGAGAGAGAGAGAGAGAGAGAGAGAGAGATGGCAGGACGACAGACAGACAGGAAGGAAGTTTCCCTAAGTAGGAAAATTAGAAATGAGAGTGTTGAGAGAAGGGGAAGACAATGAGTTCTGCTTTCAATATGTTATGTAGAAATGACTATGGCTATCCAATTTGATTTGTCCAAGTGTTGATAAGAGTTACAAGACTATAGCTGAGGAGAAAGACTAGGGCTAGATATATAGATCTGGAGATGAAGAGGGAGAGAATTCCAGGCAAGGTAGAGAGCCAGGGAGAATGACCTGAATGTGGAGGTAGAGAGTCTTGTGGGGGGAAAGAAAAGGAGGGCAGTCTCGGATAAAGAACTAAGAAAGTTCACTTTCTCATAATAATGGAACTTGACCCAGAAGGATCTTGTGCCCAGGTCTCATTTTCCCTTTGTTGCAAGATTTATTTCCTTTTGGTCTGACTTCTTGATCTCCAATTCAGGGGAAATTGATCCAGTCTATCTATATGCCTAGAATTGCTTTGTAGGTCTTTCTTTGTCTGCATATATTTGTGAAAATGAAGATATCCCAAAAAACTGTCCTGAATTGGAAAAGTTACTGGTCTAGGGACCACTGAAAAGTGTTCACTTCAGCTCAGGCTGTAATTTAATGTTGAAAAAGATAATGCAGGAATTCTGCCTGAATGTAGCAGTAGAAACAGCAAATGAGGAAAATGCAGCACTTTTACAATGGATTTCCATGATTTTTTTATTCCAGCATCTCTAATTTTTATTTCTTAAATTTCTTTTCGACTCAAGTCAAAAAAATGCTGCTAGCCACTACCAGTCACCTATGCTTTTTCTTTTATAGTTAAATATCTGACATATCATCAAAGCAAATAAAAAGTTGTCTGATGATTTTTTTTTTACATTTGTTGCTTTTTTCTCATTTCAGTCATGTCTGACTCTTTATGACCCCATTTGAGATTTTCTTGGCAAAAATACTAGATAGTTTGCTATTTCCTTCTCCAGTTCATTTTATATATGAGGAAACGGAGGCAAATAGAATTAAGTAACTTTCCCATGGACATAATTAGTGTCTGAAGTCAAAATCGAACACAAGTCTTTCTGACTCTATGTCTGAATATTCTATCCACAGCAGCACCTTTAACTGCCCAAGATTTTTATAAAATAATGATGATGATGATGATGATGATGATGATGATGATGATGATGATGGGGTAGTTAGATGGTTCCGTGGATGGGGCACCTGCCCTAGAATCAGGAGGACCCAAGTTCAAATCCAGTCTTAGACACTTAATAATTACTAGCTGTGTGACTTTGGGCAAGTCATTTAACCCCATTGCCTTGCAAAAATTATAAATAAATGAACAAATTAACAAATAAAAATAAGTGATGATAATCATCATCACATTTATATAATACTTTAAGTTTTATAAAGAACTTTAAATTTTTATCTTATTTTTTCCTCATAATCAAAATGGGGATAGTAATGTCTTACTATCTCATTTTACAGTTAAGTAAATTAAGGTTGAAAGAAGCTAAATGACTTGCTCAGGGTCACACAATGACTAAGTTTCTGAGGCAAATTTTAAATGCAATCTTTCCTGACTTCAGGACCTGTATTCTAGTTCTGGGTTATCAAGTTGAGAAATACAAACATAGAAACTCAAAGATATATTAATTTAAGGTATAATTTATGGTCACTTTTTATGGAGCTATGCTATTTTAGTGATTTCATTTTTCTCTAATGGAGAGAGAAAGGGAAGTTTCAGGATAATTCTCTAAATGATTCATACCATCTCATGTCTTGCTGTTCTCTTTGATGCTTTTAATTCAGCTCAGCATGTGCAAACCCCTCTTGTACTATCCCCACTGTTTGTAGCTCTGTAAAGGACACAAACTTTCTCCTATTATCATTTATCACTCAACACTGTCTAATATGTTGACATCAGATTCTGTTCCCTTTCATCAAAGTTCTGCATTTTTACTAATTTTACTTTTGCTTTTCACCATTATTCCCAGTTGGGGGGTTACTTTTCATCTTTCCATAATATTATATTTAATTACTGAACCTCATTTTCTTTCCCTTTGGGAAAACAGTAAAGTCAACATTCACCTTTCCCAAGACCTACAATTCTATTAAAAAAGATAAATTGAAAAAGTTTAGGTAGGAAATAAAAGAACAGTACCTAAAGGACTACAACAGTAATAGACATGGAAGTTGTAAATGACATGTAAATACATCTTCCAAAGAAATAGGAACCATTTCAATGTTCTGACTTTCATAAATGAGGTTTTTTCTTCCTATAGGAGCTGATATTTCCAGTAATACCCATGTTTGAGAAAAATAATAATTCTCATTTCATGAAGTGCCTTAAAATCAGTTAAAAACCTACATGACCCAATATTTTTAACTTCTGTCTTTTCTTTATGTTGAAAAAATAGAAATTTCCAGTTAAAAAAAAAACCAATGTATTTGTGTTTATCAGGGAAATTACCAAAGCTGGTTTTAAAGCTCAAAATTATTTAACCATTCTCCAAATAACTAGAACCCTCAATTAAATGAGATTTTTGTTGATGTCCACCAATAGGATAAGGAAAGATAACATGAGAAATAGGATATGAGGGATTTATTTTTTAAAGAAAATCCAAAGTATCTGCTAAAGTCAAGAAATATCTAGCCCAGTTTTCTACATTTTCTACATCAATAATTCTACCAAATAAGGGATCTAAATTCATGATGTTGAAGACTTCAAGATCTTTGAACATCAGAGAAAGATTAAATACTGTTCAATTTGCCTTGTTTGCTAAGACAGAAAAAATGTAGTAATAAGTTTTAGAAAGGTTTTCACAATAAATATTGAAATAAGTTTTCATCTAAAAGCATAAAAGTTATATTACAGAAGGGAGGTACCGCAGAGGATAGTGTACTATGCCTGCAGTCAGGAAGACTCATCTTTCTGAGTTCAAATCTGACCTCAGACTTACTAGTTCTGTGATCATGGGTCAGTACCTTATCCTAGTTTACCTCAGTTTCCTCATCTGTAAAATGAGCTGAAGAAGGAAATGTCAAATCACTCCAGTCTTTACCAAGAAAACCCTAAATGGGGTTACAAAAAGTCAGATATAATTGAAAAACAAGTGAACATTTGCTTACTCCTTTCTTTAAAATTTTCAGCTGATACTAAAAGTCAATTAACACACAAACACCGATCACTTGAAATGTACCATCTGTTATTTTTATTTTTGTGTTGTCAATAGATGCTAATGCCTTTGGAAAAGAGAGTGATGTCAACAATTTTGTGCAATTCTGCTTCACTCAAATCCAGTTCACACACAACATCAACTCATTGGTCTTCTTCAAAATTGATGTACAAAAAGAACAACAATAAACTCTAGTGGACTGAGGACTTTTTTTAGGTCCAAGATAAAGTATTCAAAATCTGTTTGACTTTCAATGTCCTTCATAACCTGGTCCTTTCCAATCTTTCTGATATTTTTCATTCTTACTTTTTTGCACATAGTTTCCTTGATGTTTCTCACACAAGTTAATCCATCTCCTAAATGCATGTGTTTGCAGTGGTTGTTCCCTATTGCTCCTGTCTGCCTCCTGATTTTTCCCAGCTTCTTTCAAGTCTTCATTAAAATCCCATCTTCTATAAGAATTTCCAAAGTTTTCTTTAACGCTAGTGACTTCCCTTTAAGATTTTCTCCAATGCACCCTGCATGCAACTTATTTGCACATTGTTTACATATTGTCTCCTATTAGAATGTGTGTTCCTGGAGCAAGACTATCTCTTGCCTCTTGTAGTAGTCCTAATACTTAGAGTGATGACTGGCACGTAATGGGGATTGATAAATGCTTATTAATTTCATAAGATATATGTCACATTCAAATATAGCAAGCAGTGCCACCAGTGTCATGAGTATATGCTAAATGATGATGATAGTCATAATATTCATGTTAAGATTTAGTGCATACTGATGAAAATCTTAGCTTTTGTAATAGTACATTAATAATTACAACCATGCTACCTTGGTTTGTAGTTGGATTCAATTTTCAGTGTTATTCTTTATTTTGCTAATTTTGATTTGACTTTTGTTTTCTCTGACAAAAGAAAATGAATTTATATGGGAGTTATGCTAGAAATATTCAATAATTTAGCTGTATTGAAAAATATCAATAATTTCACCATTCCTTCAGGCCACTTTCAGAGTATATCTTACAATTTGGAAAATTGCCTTCAAATATATTATATATTTCATCATTATTGTTATGATTATTATTATTATTATTCCCTTTCTTCCCACTTAGAGCTAAGCAACTGGCACAATTGACATTTCTTTTCCTGGATTATTAAGTTGTGCAGAAGAATGAGTGTCTAAAAGCATCAAAATGGGTACCAAGATGGGATCGAGTGGACTGGATTCTAGTGTAGGCTCTGTTATTAACTAATCATGTTACCTTGAGGAAATTATGTCACTTTCTCTGGGGTTGAGCTCCTCATCTGTAAAATAAGGTATTTGGTTCATATGATCTCTATATTCACTATTTATTCCTTGAACTTAACAATTCTAAATTTATACATACATATAGAAATAGAACACTAAGCAATTTTCAAAATGTAATAATTTCTCAGTAAAGGAAAACCTTTTCTAAAAGGATTTATTTTTTAGATAAAGCATGGAATACCTGAGAACTGTTTGTAGCACTTCTAATTACAATTAAGGCCAAAAAGCAAATACCAATAAAGCAACTTCAGGGAAAACTGAAAGCTTTTATTAAAGTAACAAGATAGCCATTAAAGTTAATAATCATGTTTTGCCCTCTATCAGGTCTTTCATCTGAGGATCTCAAAAGATTACTGACAACCTACCCCCCACCCCCACCAGGCATACCCTAATAGATCTGCTTTCTCAATTACTGTCTCTCATTCAAAGACTTCAACATAGTTAGTGTTAATCTGACAGTCTCCAAATTTGCCTTTCTGGTCCTGTTTCTGCTGTTAGAATATGTAAATAATTTCTTAAGTATATGTTTTACCATTCTAGAATAATGCTTTCTGGTACTATAAAATAGATGCTATTAAAATTAGTATCTAACTTTGCAAGACTGAAGTAGACAGACCAAAAATACTCATTTCTTTTCTAGATTACTACTATCAGTTAAAAAGACTAATAGGCAGAGTCCCAACCAAGATATTCTGGTTCCTGAAGCAAGGACCATGTCACAAAACATACCTAGGTCAAACATCACTGAAGGATCACTTACCATCAAATCAAATATTGAAGACAAATTCAATTAGAAGTGAAGAAGGAATATCTGAGGGAGACATACCTTGGAACAGATACCACTATGAGTGGAGATCCTAGGACACTCTAAGGTTGTTGCTTGAAAGTCTCCTTCTAAGAGAGGGAACAGTGTGAGGCTAGGCCAAGAGTTCATCTAGTGCACAGTCCTGTCAAGGAGGAGCATACTATCTCTTAACTTCTTATTTAATTTTTGAAACTAAATTAAATTTATTTTATATTACATTTTAGGTTCCAAGCTGTCTCCCTCCCCTGCCCCCACAGTGGTAGAAGGTCACCTTTTGACACAGATATGTAGATAGCTATAGATATATGTACATAAACATAATGATATATATATATGGAGATAGATACATAGAAATAAGTATATACAGATATATAGGTAAGTATATAGGTATAGCTATATAGTGAGAGAGATATAGATAGAACTACCTCTATCAATATATAGCTATCTATAATTACCTAGAAATCTATATCTATAGATCAAAATTTATATATAGGTAGACAGATGACTGTAGGGATATATATGGACAGATCTAGATAGATCTCCATAGATGATAGATGAGTAGGTAGTTCTCCCCATATAGAAATATAAAGTTAAAGAAAAGGAGATATAAAACCATACTATGCATACCTCTATTTATTAGTTCTTTCTCTGGGGGTAGATTGCATCTTCCTTTATAGGTCGTTTGTAATTGATTTCAAAGTTTATAATTCTCAGAAAACCCAACCATTCAGTTATTCTTTGAACAATATTACTGTTACTGTATACAACATTCTTTTGGTGCTGCTCATTTCACTCTTCATTATTTCATGCAAATCTTTCTGTGTTTTTTCTAAAATCACTATGTTCTTCATTCCTTACCACAGTAATATTCCATCTCAATGACTTATTCAACCATTCTCCAATTAATGGGCATCCCCTATTTCTAGTTCTTTGTCATCACAAAGAGAGCTGCTATAAATATTTTAGATCATAGTACTATTTTTTCCTTTTTTCCTTGATGATGACTTCTATTTTAATTAATAATTCTTATTAAGGGTCAAGTTCAATTGTTCCTAATTGCTGAAATAGTACTAAGAGTTGTCAGCAGACACTAAATTTCAATATCCTAAAGCTAAGCTCTAGCTGCCTCCCTCTAGTTGTGGCTTAGTTTACAAAGTCCATCTTTAGCAATTTCTTTTATTCAATATCACAGTATCCTACTATTTGCCTTCCAATTTAAATTCTATAATTTTTTTTTGATTTTCAAAGATTTATTGTCAAGAGCGAAAAACAATTCAAACTTTTGTGTGGTCAAGCATTGAAGCTCTGGGGGAGAGTATTTTTTATTTTTGTCTCTGTGTGTCTTCCTGAGACATGTGTTCCCAAGGAAAATGTTTTGGTGAGTTTTTCTAGTAAGCTTCAAACTATTCTCAAAATATTCAGTAAGAATACATATGGTGCAAAATTGGGAAGTATAGCAAGCACACTAGAAGACAGTGAGATTCAAAACTACCATGCAAAGCTGGAACAATTGCAATGAATGTAGTCAGATGAAATGTAATGAGGATAAATGGAAAATCTTACACTTTGATTCCAAAATTGACTTCACTGAAAAATTTAACAAAATTGGAAAGACATAATTAGATAGCTGTTTGTCTAAAAAAAAAAAGATCTGAAGGTTTTAATCAACATAACTCACTAGTGTGATATAGCAGGGTGGAAAAAGTAATATATCAACAAATATGAAACTGTTAGCACCATTACAAAATGTATACATCTGACAACATCTGGAGCACTGTGATTAGTTTTGTGTACCATTGGTATACATCAATAAACAAGAGAGCACAGAGTTCAACTAGGATGGTGATGGACCTTCAAATCTTGCTATAGGAGGATTATTTGAGGAAGTTTCTGTTTCTATATGGAGAAAAAGAAGACTGAGGCAAACATCATGGCTAAAGGATTTGAAGAACTATCACATAAAAGAGACCTCTTAATTGTTCTATTTGGTCTCAGAAAGCCAAACTAAAAATAATGGTTGGAAAATGGAAATAAGCAAAGAAGTGCAAATTAATGTAAACCTTCCATACCATTTGAATTATCCAAAAGTGAAATGGGCTTTCTTTGATTGTAGTGAGACCCCCCTTCTCAAGTCAATATTGTAAGACAACTTGTTGGTTATGTAGTAGTGACAATTCCTATACAGATATGAGTTGGACCATTTGAAGATCCTTCTAACTCTAAAATTATGTGAATCTATGAAAATATTTGGGGCAATCAGAGCACCAAAGCATTGTAACTTGAAGAAAGTCAGAGACTCTAGTATCCTAAGGCAATGGTTTCCAAACTTCTTTGGTTACGTGCCATTTTCAATAAAAACAAATTTTGAACATGAATAGCCTCAGATAGATGTATATTTATCTATGTCATATGCATGGGATACTTTAGTAATATTTCTATACATCATAAAACTTAAGCATAAAAATGGAAATTAAAAACATTAGATAAAATTGAAATAATATTTAATTTTAGAGTTATTTGAGATTACCTTAAGAAAATTAAGAAGAGTGACATGGTCATAAACTATAGTTTAAACATTTTACTTTAGAGGTTTAATGGAGATTGGATTGGGGTGGGACAAAACTGAAGTTGAGGAGATCACTTAGCATCATATTACAATTTGTCAGAGAGAGAGAGAGATAGGAAGGACCTGAAGTAGGGTACTGGGTATGTGAGTTAAGAGAAGAGTATGGAAATAGAAACAATACAAAAATGTGAGGATGAATGAGAATTTCTTAAATGGAGATTTCAAATTAAGTGATTAGAGGAATGGTGATCCCCTGAATATTAAAAGAGAAGATCAGAAAAAGAATGTTTGGGGGAGAAAGATAATATAATGACATCCAAATTGTAGTGCAACCCATTCATCTTGGTATGTACTATACAACTCACTAAAAACTAAAAAGGTCAGGGATGGGAATATTCTCACTCACTGCCCAAAGTCAAAAGGCCACTCAAAGATAGCTGCTGCCACCCTAAGGTGATCTGGGGTTTGTGGGAGTGGCTTTATAGGTCAAGAGTAGGGGAAGAAAGGGAATTATTCCAATAGAAATTGTGAAGTTGTTCATACTGGTTTCTTGGCAGAGAGTCAAGGATAATGGTTCAGAAGAGCCCTTTAACTGAACACAAAGAGGTTGGGAGCTTGCACAACTGGAAGAGGGAGAAGAGTAGAGGAGTTCATGATGCTGTAGACAAACCCTGCCCTTAGCTACCTAAGAGAGCATGGGCTACAACTACATCTTCCAACATTCTGATTTGTTAATCATAGTCATGTTAGAATGATGACACAGACCCCACCTTAGAGATCACTTCCCCAAGGAGTGGCTGTACTGATTTCACCTGTAAATGAGAGCATTGGTCACTTCCAGTGTGACTCATTGAGTCATTTGGCATCAGTATCCTTGGATCTAGAGCAGTGGATAGAGCTCTGGCTTTGGAGTCAGGAAGACCAGAGGTTGAATCCAGCCTCAGATATTTACTAACTTTGTGACCTTGGACAAGGCACTTAACCCTAATTGCCTTGCATCCAGGACCATCTCTAGTCATCCTGATTCATATCTGGCCACTGGACCCAGATGGCTCTGGAGGAGAAAGTGAGGCTAGTGACTTAGCACAGAACCCCCCTCACCCAAATTCAACTCATATGGTTGTCATGGCATCACCTCCCTGACCATGGTCTTCTTTGAGAATGAAGGACAAACATTATCATCCATGTTTCTAGGCTAAAGACTACAAGAGGAGGTTTTTTAGAAGATATGAACACAGAGTATCCTTAGAAATGGATAAGGAAAAACCAACCAAAGACCCAAGTTTCCCTTTGGTTCAACCATATCAAACTTACCAGGACAATCTGGAGTCAATACCCAGGATGGAAAAGAATGAATATAATATTTGAAAGAATCTCAAGGCTCACCAAATTCATTTCCTCATCTTAGAATAAATGTAATTCAAATAATCTAAACAGAATCAGTGGGTCCATGTTTGAATCCTTCTTCTGACTCTTACTATACCTATACTTTTGGGGGAGGTCACTTAATTTCTCTGGTTTCTCATTGCCCCATCTGCAAAATAATAAATAGAATGAGTGATTTCTAATATTTAGAAGCAGCTAGGTGGTTCCATGGAAAGATACCTAGGTCTAGAGTCAGGAAGATCTGAGTTCATATTAACCTCAGATACTTAATGTGTGACCCTGAGCAAGTCACTTAACCCTAATAGCCTCAGTTTCCTCATCTGTAAAATAAGCTGGAACAGGAAACAGCAAGCCACTTTCTTTACCAAGAAAACCCTAAATGGAGTCACGAAGAGTAGGACACGATTGAACAACAACATTGTGCCTATTATGTGAGAGGCAGCTAGGATCACAATGGATAAAGCATTGGGCTAGAGTCAGAAATATCTAAGTTCAAATCTGGTCACAAACACTTTAGTTGTGTGTGACCTGGGGCCAGTCACTTAACCTCTATTTGCCTTAATCCATTGGAGAAGAAATGGCTAACTACTCCAGTGTCTTTGCCAAGAAAATCACGTGGACAATATAGTCCATAGGACACAACCAAGCAACAATAGAGAACTTACAATTCCTAAAAGAAGAATACTTAGCACTTAATTTATTTTTTTAGTTAGTATAGATTGAATTTAAAGGAATAAAATCCAGTATATTATTCCCAAGACCCACCTAGCAGCTTCTAGGAAACCTAAGTCTTTGGGTTCTTGGGGTAGCAAGGTTGCAAAATTGAATAGAATAGGCCATTTAATGGCAGATTAGCTTTATCCTGCTGTCATAAGTTTGTCACCATAAAATTAGACCATTGAGAGACAGGTTAGCTTTACCAAACAATCAAAAGTTTGTCACCATAAATAATCATACCTTTGATTATAGACAATTGAGAGGCAGAGTAGCCTTATCCTATCATCAAAAATTTGTCATTTGATGTTACCATACTAAAGAAGATCCTAAGTAATTTGTGAAAGATTTGATTCTAAAAGGTCAAGGTCTCCCATTAATCAACAACTATCCTGAACTTTACTAGGTCAAGTCACTGGGCTCACATGAAATAGTGAGAATGGTATCTTGGCATAACTACTCCTTCAATCTTATATGCAAATCATGACCTTCACTTTTCTGATGTCCTGGTTTCATTGAAATCAAAGGATAACTATTACTACTGCTAAGTTTGCTACCAACAATATGCAAACTTTATAACCAGCCTTCTAATTAGGACTATTTTTATTATTATAAATTACAAATATGAATCTAAGATAATGTTAGAACATATTTTTAAAACATTTAAATAAAAATGGATGATAGGTAGTCATGGATATGGATATGGCATTAGAATTCAGAATTGGTAAGGAGATCTAGAGTTCAGGGGGTCCAGTCTAGATAAGGAATGCAATGGATGCAATGGTAAGGACACTAGATATATGCAGTTCAAGGTGAGCATGAAGCTATTAAATCAGAAAGCCAGGAAGAAAAGCAGCAATCAGTACACATAAAATAGAGGATAAGATGTGGATCAGAATCTAAATAGGCAGATACAGAGCAGAAAACACAAATACTGACATGGAACATAAGGCAGCTAGTGTCCATAAGTCTAAGCAGCAACGGGTAAGGAGCTAGAGCCAAAGTAACTGAAAAGATAGAGAAAAACTGACAGGAAAATAGATGGGAGACATCAATATCAAAAAGATCTTGGTTAAAAAAAAGTTAAGCTCTGTCACAGTTAGAGATCTATATTTCTTGATAAAGCAGGATTCAGTATAAATGTAATTTGTGTAGGAACCAGGGATGTAGGAGTAGCTAGATGGCAAAGTAAATAGAGAGCCAGGAATACTCCTCTTCCTGAGTTCACATCTGGCCTCAGTCTCTTACTGATTGTATGACATTGGACAAGTCAATTAACCCTATTTGCCTCAGTGTACTCATCTGCAAAATGAGCTAGAGAAGGAAATGGCCAACCACTCCTATATCTTTACCAAGAAAACCAAATAAGATCACAGTCTCATCAAAACTGAAAATAAAAGACCGAACAAAGAAAAAACACTATAGGAAAGGTTTTCTTGCCAAAGACAACGAAAAAATTTTCATAATACTAAAAATAACATCTTTCTATATAAACTGCTTAAAGTTTACAATGTGGGTTGCCTTAAAACCACTCACAAGATAAAGGATAATGGTGCAGAGATGTTAAGTGATTATTGAAGGTTTCAGAGCAAGCTATTGTTAATTTTCAAATGCCATCAATGCTAGGATTAGACTCCACTTCTCAAATCAGATCTCTTTTTTTTCCCAATTTTTCTTAGTTGCCTTTTTCAAATACAAAAATGAAGGAGTCCCCTCCAATTATCTAAATGATAACCTATACATATCTGCCATTCCTCGGTGACTCTCATCCATATTATTTCCAAAGTTCACCACCAGGGGCTTAACCATGATGCTGGAAGTCTTCTTTATCTCCTCTTGATGTGTTAAAGGTACATACAGGTGGAACAATCCAGGTACCTACTTGTTGTTCTTCAATTTCTAATTCTGTGTGTTTGCTGTCAATATAAAAGTTATGAAGTTCAAATTAGAATCAAGTTAAATTTTCTGACTACATGTATATAACATTTCAATACAAATTTTATATTTGAGATCACCTTCCAAACTACTTTGTTGTTAACTATTTTGCATTTATTTTGACTGTAAATATGCAAATTTAATATACACAAACCACATGTACAGAAACACAAAAATACACACAAACTCCTTGCCATTAGGAATTTTTTCATTCATTTTATTTATATCCTCAAACCCTAGTATTGTGCCTGATATGTAATTAAGACTTAATATATATTTGTTCAATGAGGACTGGTTGCTTGGTGTGAACAGAATCATCAGAACAGAGCATATTGTGTTGATTAGAATCTTAAAAAGGTCGATCCTGATATGATGTTCTAAACAGGGAGTTTTATAAGTTCTCCATTACTTCTGTTCTCACCAATCCTGCCACTCTTTTTATAATCACCTACAAAGAAAATGCATTTTACCCTACTTTCTTGTATTCTTGAAGGTACTACTGATACTCCCAACAGTGGCAAATTGGAAAGAGTCTTTCAGAATGATTCATAGTTAAGTGTTGTCCTTGGGTCTAGTTTTACAAAATGAATCAATATTCATATTCTCTGAACTGGTTCAGAGTAATACTGTTTTTCATATTACTTAAGCAAAAAGTCCTAGCCTCTTGAACAGATGTCATCACCAGTTTCTGCCTAGGGAAAAGACAAGTTCTATAAAAAAGAAATTGTTGGTTTTGTATTTATCATTTCTGAGTTATATTTGAGTAAATTGAAAGCTATTCTTATGATTAGATGTTGTTCCAAAAGTTCCACTGGAGGCAAAGCTCTACCAAGAAATGTTTTTGTTTGGGGAAAATTGATTTGAGCAGAAGGAGTAACTGGGAAACTACAATAATAATGCGGAATCTGATCCTGAAGGCATTTATATTATGAGAGAAGTGGCCTATATATCAGGGTATCAAATCCTCAGCTTCACAAGGGTCAGGAAGGAAAGAGACCCTTGATGATACTATGACTACAGTGAGTCCTAGACTATGGAAACTGAACACCTGGGTATCCTAAGGTAACAAAGATAGAGGAAGTACCACAAGAAATAAATGAGGAACCTCTGAGATAGCTATTTGTGAGAAGAGTTTCCCCAAAGAAAGTTGGAAATGGTGGTGGTAAGGGGAATAAGCACTGCTAAAGCAATTGTATAATAAGTGCAAAGCTAAATGCTTTACAAAGATAATATCTCACCTGATCCTCATAACAACCGCAGGAAACAGGTATTATTATTTTCCCATTTAAACTGAGGCAGGCAGAAGTTGAAAGATCTATCCAAAGTCTTTGGTCAGATTTGAACTCAGATATTCCTGATCCCCAAGCCCAGCATTTCATTTACTGTTCCACCAAACTTCCTCCAAAGGAAGAAGGAAAAAGGATTGCACTATCCACAAGTCAGCACTCTGGTTTAAAGCCCTATTCCTGCCACGTACAAATGACTTTACTTAGAAATTATGTTTTGGGTGGCTTTTGTGGGAAGGGAGAATTAATTAAAGTGTATTTCCCTTTGGACTCCTGAAGCACTGTGTAGAACAGAGTAATTACCCAAGTTTGGAGGTGGGTTGAAGTTAAGTGAGAAGTGGGAAGGCCTGAAATTAGGGTATTTAAAAAGGGGATGTGTGGTTAGAAGGGCAAGGAAGCTAAGACCCTAAGTCAGGAAGAGAGAGAGGGAAATGGAAATAAAATTGCTAATAGTATTCTCAACCCCAATTAAGCTATAAAATTTATTTTCCTTTCTGCTCACTGTAGCTCCCATTTATCATCATCATCATCATCATCATCATCATCATCATCATCATCATCACCAAGATCTGTGTTGTCATTTCTAAGTTTAAGTTAGCAAACTCACTCAACATTTATAGAGCAGGTTGGAAATCATTTGGCAACTTTCTGTCTTACCTGAAAATTTAAGTGACTTGCCCAGGGTTATAGTCAAGATTTAAATTCAAGACCTCCTGACTCCAAAACCAACTCAATTATTATTCACTTGGCCAGCTGCTTCTTAGAAGTTGAAGAGCTTGCCTTATTCATGACAATGTGAGGTATGTGAGAGAGATAGTGATGATATTACTATTCTCATTTAGAAACCAAAGTTGACAAGATAAATGACTGCTCCATGGTCTCAACTCCAAGACCCAAAACCTGATCTCTAATTCAAATGACCAGTACCAGAAATGTTCCCATTTAATTAAATAAGAAGCCAACCAAATGTTTCAAAATATAGTCAAGTTCTTGGAGATTTGTCAAGTTAATACTACATAGCAGAGGGTAGTTAGGTGGTTCAGTAGATAAATAGCACCAGCCAGGAGACAGGAGGACCTGAGTTCAGATTGAACCTAAGACACTTAATACTTACTAGCTTTGAGAGCTTGGGGAAATCATTTAACCCTGATTATCTCACATCCAGGACCATCTCCAGTGGTCCTTACCTATATCTGAACACTGGACTCAGATGTCTCCAGAGGAGAAAGTAAGGCTGGTAACTTAGCACAGCATTCTTCTAACTCACATCCAATTCACATGTGTATCATGGCATCGTTACCTCCTTAATGTTGTGGTAGTCTTTGAGAATGAAAGACAAACATCACTACATAGCATAGTTAAATGTGGTGAAGTCAACAGTCCCTACCCAAAAACTTACATAAAATTCAAGAGTTCCCAGAAATTCTGAGAAAGGACACAATCCTATGTATGGAGTTTTTAGCATCATAAATAACTAATAATTTTAAATCCTAACACAGGAACATTGTACATCCTATAAAATGGAGGATAGGTCTCCTAGAAGAGCAAGAATATAATAAATAAAATAAATTAAAAACAAATTTAATATCAACCAGAAAAGCCAGCATTAAAAAGTTAACTGTTCTGATATATTCTAACTATTCTGCTGCTTGCACAACTTCTAAAATTCTTCAGACATAAAATTCTGTCATCATTTTTAAATTTTCTTTATTTTTTCAACCAGGATCAAGTTTGTCATACCAAAGATAGGAAAGGCTTACAAAGGGTCAATTATTGAATTGCTTAGGGGGTGAATTTTCCATTGCTGACCTTACTACTCATGAATTAGGCATTATTATTTACTGTTTGAGATCTATTGGCATGGATACTCTACCTTCATCTGAATCAATAATTTTTACCAAAAGATCTCTTAAAGCATGTATAAACTCTACAGGGGTAAGGGTAGAAAAGAAGTTTTTTCTAAATATTCCACTTGTTTCCATTTCATGAACTTGTTCCAAAGATTTTGTGGGATAGAATATTTGAAAAAATATAAATATAAAACAAGCCTTACTCAGATGGGAAAACACGATGAATTCAAGGCTCTGTTTTAACCTTTGGTAATCATATCGGACCCAGTTCCAAATCTGACTTATGTCAGTTAGTGACATCCAAGTCATCATGTAGAAGTGGAAAGAGAGATGACCTTAGTGTGTACTAATAAATTGGATTAAGTTTTGCCTCAGATATTGTTGTTCATTCTTCATTCTAGAAGAGGATCATTGATTTTGGTCCTCTTAGAGAAGAAAGGACAAGCAACAGCAATAATGACATCACAGTATGATCACTTGACTCTCACATGAATTTAATTTAAGTGAGAGTTGCACAAAGTCATCAATCAGCCTTACTCTTTCTTCCAGAGAAATCAAAGACCAGTGGCAAGACAAAAGCCAAGACAACTGGATGCTGGCCTGGGATGCACTGGATGACCTTGGTCTGATGTCTAACCACACTCCAAGTGCTCCATCAGCTCCTGCTTCAGACATCTTCATGGCTAATGGAACAAGGGAAGTCTTCACTTGGGGTAGATATTTCCCCTAAACTACCTGCCTCAAATGCTTCTGGATATATGGTCCTGGGTGAGTCATTTAACCAACTTATTGAGATCAGAGACTGTCATTTGCCATCTTGTGTACCCCCAGAATTTTTCACAGCATCGGGTAGGAGCTTGATAAAAGCTTTTTGACAGACTGACTGACCTAGGTCACTCTAAGTTTATAAATTGCAGAGAAGATATTCATCTATATAGACAAATCTGATTAAAAAAATAAGAAATCAACCCACAAAAAACAGCCTCCACATAGAGAGGGAATTATCATATACATGTCAATCATTTCCTTCATGATGCTAACACAGGGTTTCATCCATTCTGAACTCCCTTCACTATTCTGATGGCGTTCACAGGTAGGGATCCTACCATTCCACAAATGTACATTTGAAGATTTACAAATAAGCCCTCACAGCTGCTATGGTCTTGAAAGGCAGAGTTTCCTACAGGGTATAGTATGCAGTTCAGAAGTGCCTTAGAAGCCTTTGATTAAATAGTCCAGAACCCATGTTTATGCTGTACAGCTGTTAGTATAAAATATCACTCATCTAACATCATTTGCTTGGAATCTGATTCGCCAAGTACTTCAGTCATAAGTGATTAAAGTGATGCTCTCAAGAAATATACATCAAAATTTGATCCCATGTTCTGAGAAGTGGGTGAAAAATTTCCTGTGGTATTTAAATGTCTTTCTCTCTTTTTTAACTCTCCCCCCATTTCTACATCTTTGCTTAAAATTGTCTAAGAGGGCTGGTCATCTTTAAGCAGTGGCTGTCACTGTTGCTGCCTTGGAGCTATCCATCACATGGGGCGCAGATCTTTTTAAAGACTGATTCTAGAGAAAGAAAAGAAAACTAATCTCAGACACATTTTAAGGAAAGCAGACAACAGCAAACAGTGGAGTGGGGGGGAAAGGTGATATAGGGAAAAAAGGGTCAAGGAGGACAAGAATTACAATTTTAATTTTATATGTGTAAGGAATTCCTGATGTGGAAAGTCTGGCACTAATCAATAATTGATCTATGACTTAACAGTCTTAAGAGTTTCTTGGGGGCATTAAGCATTCAAATGACTTGCCCATGGGGCACCCTTTAGGGGCAAGACTTGAATACAGGTCTTTCTGATTCTAAGGCTGATCATCTATCCATTTGAAAAATAAAGATAGAATTTTTAGAAAATTGCTAAAAAGTCATTTCAAATAATAAACAGATACTTGAAAAGTCCCAAAAAACTTTTATTGAAAAAATATTCGAGTAGTGTTTAAGATAATCTTATAGGACACTAGGTTTTTATAATGATACTTTATATTTATATGGTGTCTTATTCTTTTCAACCTTAATGATCTATGAGTCTGTATTTTGAAATCTAAGCTGTAAAGTAGTACTGAATGCTAGGTTTTGCCATTTGTATGTCTCACCTCAGTCACCTTACCTTAAAACTGTTTAAAATCTAATTCAATTCACCAAGACTTTCTTACCTTATCTGACACATTAATTTCTGTCCATCATTCTTCCAGTCTTTTAGACTTGATATTTTCAAGACTCCCCAAGTCTTCCCTCTCTTTCATCTTCCTGCAATCTGTCACATTCTCAATATCACACATGTATCTTTTCCTTTCAACTCCAATTTGCCACTAATCTGTGTAAGGTTCTCAACATCTCCTTTCTGAAATAATGTAAAATGTTTCTGATTGATCTCCCTTTATCTCTCCTTCATCTAATCCATCCCGAAAACAACTAGTAAGCTAATTTTTTCCATATACTGTTTCATTTGAACACTCTGCCTAAGGAAAAGTTTCCCATTCCTTTACAATACATTCTAAACTCTTTTCACAGCTTTCATGTTTCTCCACATTTTGACACCTAGTTTGTTCAGATTTCTTTCTTTCTACTGCCTTTGTTGTTATTTAATCACATTCATTCTTGTCCAATGCTTTCTGACGCCTTTTGGGATTTTCTTGCCAAAGATACTGGAGTGGTTTGCCTTACCCTTCTCCAGCTCATTTTACAAATGAGGAAACTGAGTTAAGTAAAGTTAAATAACTTTAACAGGATCACACAGCTAGTAAGCCTCTGAGGACAAGTTTGAACTCACAAAAATGAGTCTTTCTAACTCCTAAAGCTAACATAAGTCATTGCTTCCCAGGTTCAAGTTCTATTTTAGTTTGTCAACTACCCAAAACCTTAACTCTAGCCCTTGCTAGTAGATTTGTATGTAAGACTACATAAAGATCATGAATTCAAATGCAAAAGACATTTAATTAAGACACAGTTGCAAAAAAAAATAATATGGAACTTAATATGGTCATAAAGATTCTCTGCACCCATACACAGATTAAAGATTCTCCCCACCTCAATACATCTCATTTCACTGAGTAATACTCAAATTTCCCTTAAAACCTTCTGCTTCCTCACCTCATTGTGAGGAAATTACCCATAGCACCTGTGTAGAAGATTAAGGTAGTGTGCCATCTGTCTCTTTACTTTCTATTGAGTCTTAGGGAAGCAAGTTAAAATAATACTGACATTTCATTATGGAGTCCTTTTTATTATA
This sequence comes from Macrotis lagotis, assembly GCF_037893015.1. Taxonomy (NCBI): domain Eukaryota; kingdom Metazoa; phylum Chordata; class Mammalia; order Peramelemorphia; family Peramelidae; genus Macrotis; species Macrotis lagotis. The sequence goes on from NC_133662.1 coordinate 116,316,751, forward strand.
GCTCTTGTCCTTTCTGCTTTCTCTTTTCCATGGAATTGCTATCATTTCTTCTCAGTTCATGGTACCTGCTCTCTTTTCAAGGAGCTTCTATCTTTGTGTGAAGTTATTACTATCTACCTGTTCTTCCTCCTCATGCAGCTTTTCATTCTTCTCCTTAACAGCTGCTATCTTCTTCCTAGTCTGTCCCGACTTGATGTAATCTTAAATTCAAGTATAAGACATCCTAGAAATCTCATATCATGAATCTGTCTTCAAAGATTATCTGTTTTGCCTGTATTGGAACTCTTTTTTACGAAAACTTCCCTGGAAAAATTAAATTAAAATGAGACTAGTTGATCCATTTTACAGAAAAGTAATCCATGCTTATCCATTTAAATAATCTTATTCATTCCTCCTCTAAACCAATGACATCTATTGACAGTACAGCTAAGGGGGTCATTATTGCATTCTATAGTTATGGAACAAAGTTAACTTCGACCTTGACCTTTACAGAAACATTCCCAGACCAAATGACTCAATCATGAAAGAATATTATTGCTAAGCTAAAATGTGGTCTCCTTTATACTTAGTCGACAAAATAGGGAAGGTATACAAGTAATGTGCCAAATGTTCTTTTATGGAAGTTTTACAGTATGCAAACGATTTAAGGGTCAAATAGCATCCCTGGAGTCAATAATCTCCACACCTGCCATACTGGTATGTCTGCATGACCTATTTTTTCACTCCTCTAATGCTTTTTTTGTACACAAAGGAAGATGGTTATATATATATATATATATATATATATATATATATATATATATATATATATATATTAACACAGACTGACTTTGAAAGAATAAGTAGGTACCACACAAGTTGTCATATGGAGAAACTTTTGAGCCTTTATTTTCAAATACTCTCTAAGTATTTTCCCTAGTCTTTCTTGCTATGACCTTTCTTTTTCAGGATGTGTCCTTATAAGAATGTTTTTAATTAAAGCAAAGTTTCAGCTAAGATTTCAAGCATAGCTAGGGAAAAGGAAATAAATATCACACTAGGATACCATCATCCTGCACTATCAAATGTGCCTTTTGTTCCCTGATCCTGATTCATGGACCCTCCTTCTTTGATGTGAATATTTTGTGTGAACCTTATAATTAAGTCAGGAATCACCTATATGCAGGGAAAACTCAATTCCTTAGTAGTCCTCATTCCCAAACATTCTATTTTCCTCCAGGTTATAAAAATATAAAATATAGTAAATATACTAAAAATATATTAAAATAGAATGCTCCTTAATATTTTCACTATGGGTTAAGTTTAACAGTATTTAAAGCAGGAGTTCTTAATCTGGGGTCAATGAAGTTGTTCATATTTTGAAAATTATATTTCAATATAATTGGGTTCTTTTGCAATCATATATATATATGTATATATTTATACATGCATATTCTATTTTAAAATATTATTCTGACTATTTTCTTGACAAAAAGGTTAATGATTCCTGATCCGAAGTGAAAATTTGCCAAATCAAAATAATTTTTAGAATGTGATCACTCTGCAGTCTCTCTACTTTTGGAACCAGATGGCCTGCCCTTAATTTTTCCCTGAGAAGAAGGGGGCTGCAAAAAAAGCTGTTGATCCAGATGAAAACCATTTTCTTCATTTATAGAAAAAACTATCTAAAAGTGAATGTTCAAATAACAAAGTTTAGAAACCATAGTTTAATATAAATGCTATCTACTAGTGAAGATTATCTGAATTTTATCCAATAGCTACAGGAGGAAATCTCTAGATTCATCTTTGTAGCTTTGGATGAACCATTCATAGGTTGTGTACTTCTGATATGACAATTCAGAGCCTGTTCCAGATGGAGCACCATGCTGAGTTCTGACTCAAAGCCCAGTCCTGTGGCTTTCTTCATTTTAGGAAGCATCAAAGGGAAGCACCATTCATTACAAGAGCTAATCTAGGAATCCTTCTGATGTGATCTCTGTATATCCCAAGGACTTATCTTTAAAATAAGAAAACTTCCAACTCATATTTTTAAGACAAGAAAAACTTCCATTTTGAGAAAAATGATTTGATTATTCTCTATTTTTAGGACCATAATAAACCACTTGCATTATATGTTGCAACTTTCTTTCTTGAAATATATTCTTCCTTTTTTTGAAGTTGAAAGACATGAGTAAAATTCTTGAGGGAGACTCAATATTTTTGTTCCCAGAAAGCTATATAATGAGAGGTTGAGGAACCTAATTATGATTTTTCCACCCACAGAATTTCCTCTCAGATGAACTTCTAACCTTAATTCCAATCATTACATACACAAAACCAATTAAGTAGTAGTTTTCCACATTGATTTTCCTGCTATTATCAGAAAGAGTTGCATGATGACTACAACTGATTATCCTGGAAGTTCTCAAAGTATGGTCTCAAGACCTTTATAGGGAGTCCATAAAATCAAAACTATCTTTATAATAATACTGACACATTATTTATCTATTAAATTTCCTCTCCTTTTTCTATATCCATATCTGGGGAAAGTCAGATTTTTCTCATACACTTCAACTACAACAACATATAGGAATTGAATCAAGGTATAAGCAGATAGGAGAATCTGTCTTCTATTAAGCCAGGTATTAAAGAAATTTACCAAATTATGTAAAATAATGCCATTCTTCTTAGTAGATTTTTCTTAGAAAATATAGTTATTTTCAATAAAAATATTACTTATGTTAACATAGAATGAGTTTATATTGTTAATGAAATAATGAATAGTTTATCTGTTTTAACTTCTAAAAAGATAAATATCAGTAACTATAATTCAAATAAATTAAAATTTTTGACTTCTCAAAGATTTTAAGAGTTATAAAGGGGCCCTCAGAACAAAAAAAATTGAGATTAAATAAGATATTTTTTTCTTTGAGAAGATAAATTCTAAATGTCCTAATCTGCTTTGGTCAGATTTGCAAATCATAGAAAATGGATGTTTATGATATTCCCACAATATCTGATAAAGTTCACTGCTATTCATAAAAGTGACTAGGAACAGCGGATTAAGGCCACTGGTGAAAGAAAATGCTATAGAATTATTTATAAAATGCTCTTTGTGCACTCATTTTCCTGCTTTCCCAGTCCAGTGCCACACTGAAGAGGTCCTGCTATGTTATAAAGTATGGAGGCTGGTGATATTGGTAAGAAAGGTCTGAAAAACAGCCCTTTCTATTTGCTTGCTAGCTAAAATTCCATGCCTTGAAATCATTATCTCCAGGTGTCAGAGCATTAAAAAAGGAAAATAAGTGGAAATGGAGGATTAGTATTCATAGGTTTTATAGAATCTTAGAAATCATATGACTTGCCTCCCTCCCCAGATTCTATAAATGAGGAAAATTAAGTACAGATACAGGAAGAGATTTGTGCAGGGTCATAAGGACAATTTTCTTGATTCTTGGATTTCTTTAGAATATACCATAATGACCTAAGAAGACAAATTTAAATTGAACATTTAAAAAAAATTCTGATTCCACTAAATGGAATCACATTATTTTAGCATGAAGCTGAAGATATGAAATTTGTATTATGTACCAGTAACTATACCAAGTTCTTTATGAATACTATTTCATTTAAGGGGCAGTTAGGTAGTATAGTGGATAGAGTGTTGGGCTTAAAGTAAGGAAGACTCAAAGTTGCAAGTTCAAATCCAACCTCAGACACTTACTATGTGATTCTGGGCAAGTCACTTCTCCCTGTCTGTCTCAATTTCCTCATCTCTTAAATGAGTTGGAGAAGGAAATAGCAAACCACTCCACCTCAAATCGAAACAGGAATGTCCTAGTGTTCAGAATTGATAGCCAGAGTAAAAGAAGCAGAAGAACAAAGAGGGGTTCAAGTGTGAAGCACAGAGCCTTGATGAATTGTTTAACAATAAGATTAAGTGTGAGAGGAGGAAGGTGAGGCCAGAACAATGGTGATGACTGGAGGAAGAGAAAGAAAAGACTGATATCAGTTCAAGTAATTAAAAAAAAAGAAGAAGTTAAGGAAGATGGAAAGATAGGAAAGAGGAAATTTCAGAATTCAATTTCATGGATATGCAACTGTTTGGTTGGGGTGAGGTCTAAGTTGTGATGGCTGGTGCAGTTGGTTTAAATAGAGTAAAGATGGAATGTTGTGAATAAAGATTTTCGTTAAAGGAAAAGGCCAAAGTGTTCAAAGGAATATCAATGAGATGAATGAAGTCATCAAGAATGAATAAAGGGATGGGGGAAAACTTGTGAACCAGATAATGAATGTTATTAAAAAAGGAGAATGACATGAAAGACAAGAGATAAAAGCAACAAAGATCTATAGAGGGAATGTAGACAGAAGGAACAAACATGAAAGGAAAATATGCCTCTCAGGAATGATGGCAAAAAGTAATCTGGAAGGAGCAATAGCAACTATATCAACTCAGCTACCTGATCTGGTATGTCAGGGGAATTGAAATAAAGGCATTGATTGGATAGGGTAGTATGGGGTGAGATTTTTCTAGAGAAGTTCACATTTCTATAAGCACAGTAGACTTTGTGGGTATGCAGATATTTATTGTTAATACTGTATCACAAGAAAACAAGAGTTTATTATCCTCCTCTGAAAAATGAGGATGTCAAATTTGATTATCTCAAAGGTCCCTTCCATTTCTATTAACTATGAGCCTAAAGGTAAGGTAAAAATAAGGTAAAACATTTAATATTTAACTCAAAGAACTTTAGCAAGTATGAATTGAAACCAGTAATATCCCACCCTCATAAGACTGAGAAGTTAAAACATGAGTAACTTCTTTTTTTTAATTTTATTTACTTGCTTGTTTATTTTGCAGGAAAAATGAGGTCAAGTGACTTGCCTAAGATTATACATCTAGTGTCAATTGCCTGAAGTCAAATTTGAACTCAGGTTCTCCTCTCTCCTGGAACAGTGCTCTATCCACTCTGCCACCTATCTGTCCCGTAACTTCTTTGAAAAATTTTTTTATTTGCAGTCTTATCTTTTTATTCTCTTTTAAATCTTAAAATCCAGATGCTTACAAACACTTATGTTTATCCTAAGTGCACTCTCACAATCCAGAACACAGTTTGAATATATCTCAAAGTTTATACATGAGAGAACTAGCTTTAGAGCTTTGGGATTCTCCCTAAACATCCTTAAGAATGTTTATTTGAAAAGATTACCTTGTTTTCTTTGAGGATTAAGTCATGGTCACTGGGACAAGAGATCATTTGAAAAGATGGTACTACTTTGGAGAGTTGTTTTTCGGAATCCACTTATAAAACCAATATTCCTATGAAATGACAACATACCTCACCCATACCGGTTGAGTCAATTATCCCCTAAATTCTAGTGGTTCTCCATTTCCAAATGCCTATATTTTAGGACAGTTAGGAAATCATAATCTCAACTTGGATAAACACAACTAAATGCATGCTTCAGCAGTGCAATGCTACAGTTCCCCTCTGGCCCTCCCTGCCTAGCTTTACTCCAACTGTAAATGAGATTGCAAAACTTCCTAGTGGGAAGAGTTCACCCTCTGTTAGTCTGCTCCATTAGGATTTGAGTCTATAAGGACAGAAAAATCAAAGTGACAGAAAAAAGTAGTTGCTTATGTCAGGGCTAACCCAAGAGATGAGGCTTTATATTCATCATGATTTATGGATGATAGTGAAAGAGTGCAAAGTCAGACTCAGGGCAGAGTGTCCCCAAGAGAGGGGAAAGGAAAGACTGGAACATTTTCTGCATTATGACTCTGAGAACTCCATGGTCTGCTACTGACCAATGCCACTCCCGGCATTATAAAAACAGTCTTATAGTTTACTCTGAATGTAGGAAAGAATTGTTGATCTTGTATAAACAAATAAAAAGCATAAACAGCTGTAGGATTGTAGCACAGTATTTAACCAAGACTCTACAAAGAGTGGACTCTCTCAGTAGGGATAAGTAGCCTTTTCATGGAAACTCTAAACTGAGAAAGATACCTAAAGAAAAGAGTCGGTTAGGAGGTAATGTTGACTTCAATTCATTCAGCAACAGTCATTGACCAGCATTGGAGTTATTAGCCATCCAGATTCTACCTTCCAGAACTGTAGCTCTTCCACTGCATACAGAGCTGGGAGAAAAAGGAACTCTAAGTAAAAGATAGACACCATTGTATGTGCGTTATTAGCATGAGTACACAATACTCATTTTACAAAGGCCAACAGGACTTAATGATGCTCAAGGATACTGCTAAAGGGCCACCATTAGGTGGTGCCTCTGTTAGGAAAATAAAGGCAGTAAAACCACAAATGTTAGGCTAACCTCTGTGGGATCTGTCTGTCTTTGCTGGGAGAGCAGAGATACCTCAATTACTCAGACTGGTTTAGGTAGTTGAAGTCACTACATTCCAGAGCCTAGTAATGACAATCCCAGGTTGCTGACATCAGCACATTCCTTCTGGCAGATGAGTCCTGGCTCCTGAGCCAGCAATCTTACCTTTCTATCACACTATGCCACTACTAAACCAAGCCAAATTAGGAAAGGTATGTATGTACGTACCTACTTCTTTTTGATGAAACTGGGTTGAACCAGAAATCCAGTCTAGACCCACATTGTGATTTTGTCTCATTTTTACACTGCTTTAGACAAACACAGAAAGAAACATTTTTCATCAGACACTTTTGGTAGATAAATTGGCTTGACTAAACTCTTAATTCCTTGAAAAGGCAATGTGTCTCAGTGGGTAGAGGTCCAGAACCAGAGGAAATATATCTCAGTTGAAAGATATCTCTGATGTTTTATTTACTACTTCTATGAAGCTAGTTCTTTATTGGGGATAAATTATAAAATGAGAAATTTTAATTTTTTTAACTCTAGATTTTTGATCTATATCTATGGTTCTCTGTTCCTTTCCATTAATGAAAGATTTTGTTTCAGTCATTCTGTGATTCAGTTTTCTGATTGACTAGTTAATGGCAGATATACCTTCAAAACCCAATAGTAATAGATAATATTTAGGTATCATTTCATATAAAATGTAAGCTCCATTTTGGGGGTCCTTTTTAGAATGATCATCAAAAATCAATGAACACAGGGCTATAAACAAAGAGAATCATGCAGATATTTCCCAAATCTCTAGGGGCATATAATTAAAAACTACTCAGCATTTATTATTGGTCAGGAGAGAGCTTAAGACTAACTGAATGAAACACTGAATCAATACTATTTCATGTTTAAATATACCTTAAAGGCTTTTAAAGAATTTCCTTCATAATATTCTTGAAAGGTAAACTGTTTTTTAACCCATTTTTGGATGAGAAAACTCAGGTTCAGGAGATAAATTGATTTCCTCAAGATCACACAGTAGTAATCTGTCAGAGCTAGAATTTGAGCATAGGTCTACTTCTGTCAGATCCAACATTCTTTCAATAATACCAAACTTCCTTTCCAATTGAATCCATAAATTCCACAAATCAATTGGAAAAATATACTTTAGTGGCAAATTTGATTTTTAAGGATTTTTTTTGAAGGTGCAGTTTTAAAAGTTTTGGAATCAAATATTTGAGATTTGGACTAAGATATCTAAGAAAGGATGAGTCAAATGATTGTTAGTCTTCTCTTCAGTTACATCAATGTTGAACCTGGAACAAAGATTTTTTTCATAATTTTGTTCCAATTCTCAGACAAGTTCAGGAATAAAAGCATTTGCCATTTTGTGAAAAAATGTATACTTAATATATTACCTTTAAAACCAAACATTGAAGAATTTGAGAGTTGGAAGGGACATCAGGGACCATATAATGTTTATCCCAATATGATTTTGGATTATTTCTCCAAATCCCTTAAACAATTAAGTGCCTGTTATTTGTTCATTACTGGGTTCAGTATTGGAAATACAAAGAAAAGGATGAAATAATTACTGATCTGAAAGATCATATATTCTATAGAGTGAAACTATATATGTTAATATACAAATAGGTTAAGTATATACAAAATATTTGTAAGGTTAATTTTTTTTTAGGTTTTTGCAAGGCAAATGGGGTTAAGTGGCTTGCCCAAGGCTACACAGCTAGGCAATTATTAAGTGTCTGAGACCAGATTTGAACCCAGGTACTCCTGACTCCAAGGCCAGTGCTTTATCCACTACACCACCTAGCCACCCCGTATAAGGTTAATTTCGATGGGAAATTTTAGCAACTGAGGTGAGTGAGAAAGGTAGCGAGGGGTGACATTTGATGTTTGAAAGTACATCAAAATTTTACTGATACATTTTGTTTTCACATCTCCTGCATTTCCTAGTATAGCCCTCTTCCTTCTTGCAAATCATGCTCTTATAAAAAGGAATAAAAGAAAGAGGAAAGTAAACTCAGAAAACTAGACAATACATTCATTCTCCCCCAAAAAAGTCTGACATTATTTATAGCATTATAGTCCTCCTATCTCTGCAAAGAAGGTAGAGAGGTACCTTCTCATATCACTTCTTTTGGGTAAATTTTGTTCTTTATAGCTGCATAAATTTCAATTCTGTTTGTTTTGTTATTTTTTATTTACATTGTTGTAATTGTATATATTGTTTGCATGGTTCTGCTACCTTCAACTTGGAAGAGTACTTAAGAGGAGTTTAATTTCATATATCTTATTTTCATGTACTCTAAATTCCAATCACACTGGGCCATTAATGGCTTTCTGAACTTCATAACCCATCTTCAATCTTGGTACCCTCTTATGTCAACATTCAAACACATCTAGAATATTTTTTGTCCTCATTTCTGCCTCTTAAGATCCTACCACTTCCAAAACTAAGCTTTTTTCCAATTGTCCTGGTTCATTAGTTCCTTCTTTTTATTATCATGCTTAACTCATTTATATACCTAAAGTTATACTCCAGTTGAATATAACTTCCTTGAGGAAACTGTGGTCCATTTTTGTTTGTTTTTATATCCCCTTCACTTAGCACAGTGTCATATACATAAGAAATGCTGGTTTAATATTTTTAAAATTGAATTGAATTAAAGTTCCTAAGACAGGTCAAGGAAGAGCTTCTCTGTTTATACTTATTATCACTTTTTAACCTGAGTGCCATATCTAATGGTAAGTTATCTGACAGAAGATCAGCCTAGATAATTCCTAAACTTCTTTCCAACTCCCATTTGATAATCTTTTCCTGCCTCACTGGCTTCCCCACCCCTCACCTTTTTCTCTTCAAACTGAAAATGAAATCAAGTAAAATACTATTAGGTATAGAAATCAGACTTCTAGAAAGGAATTCGACAGTCTTTGTCACCAAAAATAACAGATAGTACACTACCACTCTATTTCCTTTACCTATATGATTCACTTGGAATAGAAAATATAGAAATGTGGATCTCCTAAGCATAAATTTCAGGAAGGGTTCCTTTTGTCACCTTTTTAATTTTAAAAAAATGGCACTATCTACACTCACTGCATATTGGGACCTTAAATGTTTTGATACCTGTAAATCAGGGGTTCTTAACTTAAAATCTGTGACCTATTTTTTTTAAAAAATGGCTATATTTCAATATAATTGGTTTATTTTGAAATGGTATGTATTTTGTGTCTTTAAAAACATTATTTTGTGGTGTCTGTAGACTTTACTTCACTTTCAAAGGAGTCCATGATACCCATACAAGAGATTAAAAATCTCTACTATAGAAGAAAGAAGGAGCAAAGGAAAAGGGAAAAGAAAAGGGAGTGTTTAGATAGAATGGGGCAAACACATTGAAGAAGCAAAATAGTGGAGAATAGGGATAAGGTGAGAAAAGGGGAAAATACAAACCAAGGGAAGATAGCATGAAGGACAATACAGAGATTGTCATTATAACTTTGAATGTGAATGGGATAAACTCTCCCATAAAACAGAAGCAGATAGCAGAGTGGATTAAAAACCAGAATCCTATAATATACTGCTAAAGAGAAAGGCATTTGAAGCAGAGAGATATGTATACAGAGTAAAGGTAAAAGGCAAGAATAGAATCTATTATGCTTCAGCTGAGGTGAAAAAGGCAGGAGAAGCAATCCTTATCTCAAACAAAGCAACTGCAAAAACAGATCTTAGTAAAAACACATAAGGAAGGAAATTATATCCTCCTAAGATATGATGGACAATGAAGCAATTTCAATACTAAATATCTATGCACCAAGCAGTATAACATTCAAATTCTTAGAGGAGAAGCTAAATAAGTTACAGGAAGGCCTAGGAAGCCTTCTGGTGGGAGACCTCAACCTCCTTCTCTCAGAATTAGATAAATCCAACTATAAAATAAGCAAGAAGGGAATTAAGGAGGTAAATAAAATGTTAAAAAACTTGGACATGATAGACCTTTGGAGAAGACTGAATGGAGATAGAAAGGAATATAGCTTTTTTCCTGCAGTACATGGTACTTACACAAAAAATTGACCATGTACTAGGGCATGAAAACCTCATAATCAAATGCAGAAAGGCAGAAATATTGATTGCATCCTTTTATGACCATGATGCAATAAAAATCACTTACAATAATGGGCCATGAAAAGATAAACCTAAAACTAATTTAAGACTAAATAAACTCATTTTAAAGAATGAGTGAATCAAACAACAAATTATAGAAAGAATTAGTGATTTCATCTAAGACAATGACAATAATGAGATAACATACCAAAACTTATGGGATGCAGCCAAAGCAGTCATTGGGGGTTAAATTATATTGCTAAATGCTTACATTAATAAAATGGAGGGAAAAAAGGAAACCAATTAACTGAGCATGCAACTGAAAATTTAGAGAAAGAACAAATTAAGAACCCCCAATTAAATATCAAATTAGAAATTTTACAAATTAAAAGAGAAATTAATAAAATTGAAAAGAGAAAAACTATTGAATTAATAAATAAAACCAAGCATTGGCTTTATGAACAAAACAATAAAATAGATAAACCTTTGGTTAATTTGATTAAAAAGACAAAGAAGAAAACCAAATTGCTAGTATCAAAAAATGAAAATGGTGAACTCACCACCAAGGAGAAGGAAATTAAAGTAATAATTTGGAACTATTGTGCCCAACTGTATGCAATAAATTTGATAATCTATGTGGAATGGATGAAATTTTAAAAATATAAATTGAACAGGTTAAATGAAGAGGAAATTAATTATCTATATAACCCTATCTAAGAAAAAGAAATGCAACATACCCTCAACTTGTATTGAGGACAATAAAGTGATTGTCATTTTATCTATGAATATGAAAGGGATTAACTCTCCCATAAAATGGAAATGGATGGCAGAGTGGATGTTCTCTGGCTCATCTTTGATCATAAACTGCTCCCCTTTTCATACATCTGACAGGATAACTATTCCTTGTACTCCTATTCTTATTATATGCTTATTATATTAATATTTATATCTAAATTGGAAAATTTTGAATACATTAAATTAAAAAGCTTTTGTGTAAACAAAATCATTCTAACCAAGATCAAAAGAAATCAGTAAATTGGAAAACAAGTTTTACAACTAGTATTTCTGACAAAGGTCTCATTTTTAAAATAAACAGATAACTGAATCAAATTTATAAAAAAAGGCCATTCCCTAATTGACAAATGGTCAAAGATAAGCAAAGGCATATGAGAAAATATTTCCTAAAATGAGGAAATCAAAGCTATCTATAGTATAAGAAAAATTGTTCTAAGTCAATTCTGATTAGAGATGCAAATTAAAGCATTTCTGAAGTACCATCTCACACTCCTCAGATCAACCAACATAACTAGAAAGAATAATTATTAATGTTGGCGAGATGTGGTAAATCTGGGACACTAATCTATTGTTGGTGGAGCTGTGAACCAATCCAACCTTTCTGGAGAGCAATTTGAAATTGTGCCCAAAGGGTAATAAAAATGCATATACCCTTTGACCTTGCAATACCACTACAAGGTCTGTATCTTGGAGAGATCAAAAAAATATTCAAAAATATTCATAGTAGCTCTTTTTGTAGTGGCAAAGAACTGGAAATCAAAGGGATGTCCATCAATTGGGGAATAGCTGAACAAATTGTGGCATATGTATGCGATGAAACAGTATTGTTCTATTAGAAATCAGGAGGGATGTAAAGTCTGGAAAAACTTGTATGAATTGATGCTTAGTGAGGTGAGCAGAACCAGAAGAACATTCTGCACCCTAATAGCTACTTGGAAGTACTGATTAACCTTGACGGACTTGCTCACTTCATCAGAGCAATGATCAGGGACAATTTTAGGGGATCTGTGATGGAGAATACCATCTTTAACTATGCAGTTTAAATGAAGATAAAAGATTATTATCTTCAATTTTTTAAAAAGTTGTCTTATGTATTATATAATTTTGCTATCTCTAATATTTTCTTTCTTCCTTTTTTTCTCTCAACACATTCAATTTTGATATATGCATATCATAGAAACAAATGTAAAGGCTATCTGACTGCCTTCTGTTGGGAAAAGGGAGGGAAAAGAGGAAGGAAAATTGTAAAATCCAAAACCTTACAAAAAAATTATTGGTAGAAATTACTATTGTATGTAATTGTAAAACAAATAAAATATTTATATTAAAAAAAAATCTCTACTATAGCTGGAGTATCTCTACTATAGCAAAGTAAAATGTTATCATTCACCTAAGTAAAGCAAAGATGCCTATAAACTTAGTCCTTAAAAAAAAGTCAAGAATTTGTGAGTCTTCTTTCAAGTTTAGTGCTTTTAGCTGAAGTGCTATGTAAAAAGCAGAGTTCCAAAGCAATTTTAGACCAAAGCAATTTTAGAACTCTCCAAAAATACTGCAAATATCCTACATTCTTATTGAGTTAGTAGAACTTGACATTTGTGGAAGGAGATTTTGGAGTGGGGGAAGCCTAAATTTTGAGAAACCTAAAAGATTTAGGTAATATTCCTTTTTTTTGTTCTTCTCCTACTCTCTTCTCTATCTCCATTCTTCATGTTCTTTTTTCCTCCTTTCTCTAATCACTGCTTTTCAACCGTTTTCCCTAGCTATTCCTTAAACATGCCAGTGGCAGAGGTACCCAGAGCTTAGGTTGCCACTTACCTTGCCCCATGTTGCTCCTGAGAATAACTGAAAATGTTGACTGTCAAATAACACTTTTATGAGGCCTTTGTCTCTATTTTCTAGTTCCCCAGCTAGGGCAAATCTAAAGTGAGTCTTCTTTATTTTGATAATTGTCTGAGAATAGTTAATAATAATAATAATAGTTACATTTCATATTATATAGCTATTGAAGGCTTGCAAAACACATTGTATGCATTGTCTCAATTCATCAACAACCCTAAGATTTAGCTGTTCTCATCTCCATTTTATAGGTAGGGGCAGCAAGGTGGTGCAATGAGTGTGGGACCTCGAGTCAGGAAGACTTATCTCCCTGAGTTCAAATAGGAGTTCAGACACTTAATAGTGACCCACTGTGACCCTAGGCAAGTCATTTAATACTACTTGCCTCAGTTTCCTCTTTTATAAAATGAGATGGAGAAGGAAATGGCAAATGACCCCAGTATTTCTGCTAAGATATCCCCAAATGGGATCACAGAGAGTCTGACATGATTGAAATGATTGTTTTTATAGCTAAGAAAACAGACTCAGAGAAAAAAAGGAGCTGCTCCAAGTTCAAACAGTTCATAAGTAGAAGGGGAAGGATGTAAACCTAGGCTTTCTTAATTCCATCATCTTCCATGATGTCTATTATGTTATACTGCCTTTCTGAAAAGTGCAGAGACCAGTTATACAAATATATTGTAGCTTTTTGAATTTTTCTGGTTAAAGTTATTTCTCCTAGATCCTGGATCTCTTGAGAGGGTAATATTGGCAAAGTGCTATTTGAAACCATGATTCCTCTCTTACCTACATAAACAAGTGACCCAGATCTCTTACTCAGTTAGCCCTGAGAGTACTTAATAGAATCAGAATTTTGAAATTTGTGGTTTTCTGGTGGTGCTTGGGGTGATGAAAAACAGTCTTCATCTTTCCAAAAAAAATTAGAGTTGGCTTCTCATTTTTCTAAATATGCTTTTCCATTTCTCCTTAGGTGTAATCATGACTTGAAACTACTCAGAAGGAAGAGGAACAGCAAACATTGCCCAGGAGAAACCAGTAGAGAGAAAAATACTCATTCAATTCTTGTGACTTATGTTCTTAGAATCTTGGAACATCAGAGCTGAAAGGCACCTCTTCCTCCAAATTTTATAGATAAAGTAAATTAAAATAGGCTTATGCTTACCCATGATCCAATAGTTACTAGCTAGACTCAGATTTCTTGAACCTCAAACCTATTATTTTTATACTATTACCTTACCTGCATAACATTCTTCCCTTAAAATATGTATTGTCTTTCATTTTTACATTTTATTGTTGTTTTCAGTCATTTCAGTCTTGTCTATCTCTTTGTGTCCCCATTTAGATTATGGGGTTTTTTTGGCAAAGATGTGGAGTTGTTTCTTCTCATTTTACAAATGAGGAAATTGAGGCAAGCAGGGCTAAGTCACTTGTCCAGGTCACATAGCTAGTAAGTATCTGAAGCCAAATTTCAACTCTGGAAGAGGAGTCTTCCTGATTCTGGGCCTAGCACTTTATTCACTGTGCCACCTAACTTGCTCTCATTTTGAAATGAGTAAATCCACTCATTACGAAATATAAAACTTTAAAATGACTACTTTTATACACATACCTCTAAAGTATGTATATTTCTTCTACTTTCTTAAAAACTCAGATCTATGATTTTATCAGAGGGTAGAACTCCTGATATGCAACATCTTTCTGATATGAATTGACAATTCAACTTAGAATATGAATTGTGAGAGTGATTGGGAGTTTGGATAATCCACAGACACAAAGCTATCAGGCAGATATTGAACCCAGATTTTTATTAAGCAAGCAGATGTCTCCTTCTCAGGAAATGTTAAGAGGTGCTCACTTTGCTCATACTGCTCAGACTATTGGTAGGTTTTCAATACCTAGCAAACTTCTTAGTGCTTATCTCATAGGAAAATGCACTACTGAGAGAGAATTCTGTTATCCTGGAAAGAACTGAAGAATTATAGGATTCAAACTTTTTTCCACTCCCAGTTCTCTACAAGACATTTCAAATATTATCTCCAAGAGATCTGTCCTGTTTCTGCCAGCTACCCAATGTGCCCCCTACCCAATCACTTTGTATTGATACTGTATATGCCCTATAATTAGTTACTTATCTATGAACATGCTTTATCCCTCCCAGGAGAATGCAAGATCCTTAAGAGCAAGATTTCTGTCATTTTGTGTGTATGAGTCCTTAGCTGCTAGTCAGGTCAACAAACATTTTTTTATTTACTATTATTTATTATGTGCCAGTTACAATGTAAAGTGATGGAGTTAGAAAGAAAGGTATATTCTGAATGATCTCACATTCCAATGGAGTAAACTATTCAAAAACCTATGTCCAATAAAGATGGCATAGAATAGGTTGGAGATAATCAACATTAAGGGATCCTAGCTTAATGCTTGCACATAAGAAACATTCAATAAATGCTTGTGGGTTGACTGACTCCTGAATCCTAGACTTTATCCTCTATGCTATGCTATGTTGACTCCATTCTTGTCAAAAATCAGCCTAACTATAACCATATATACAATTATAAACTCCATGAGGATAGGTTCTATGTCCTATTTCATCTCTGCATATCCAGCAGCTAGAACTGTGCTTTGCCCCTCTCAAACACAAAAAATTACCTTTCATTGAATAGACTATATCAAAACTTTGTAATTTCCAATACACTTTTCCTCCTCAGAATTCTTAACTCTAAATTCACTGCATATTTGATCCATATTTGAGTTATATGCTGTCTATAGGATGGAGAGTCATCAACATATTAAACTATAAATACTAATAATCACATTTCCAGATGACAGAGAGAGGACTAAAAGTCACCTTATCAATATTATAGTAAGCATCTCAGTCTTTCAAGGCCCCTAAAATGATGGAGACCAAAAATATGATAATCAAAGGGGAAAATACAATTTAAAATCTAGGCTTCTACAGTCAGTGAGTTTTTTTTTTAAGTCATGGGAAAAGGAAGTAAGAAAATAATTCTTAACTCACTCCCTTATCAATCAGACTAGTTAGAGCCAAAGGCTCTATGTGTACTTTTCCTAGAATATCCTAAGAGGGCTGCCCTGTTAAGAGAACCATGAGATATTCATCCCATTTTGGTGTCATATATTTAAAAACAAACAAAAAAATACTTCCTTGCCTTTCCACTGGGAGACCATTTCATTGCTTTGCTATTTGGTTTTGCAAAAGCACACAGCCACAGAAAATGCTCCAATACACAAGCCAAACCAGCTTAGTTGTTTCACCCATTGCAAATATAGAATTGTATTCAGCTCAGGAATTTGGTTTCAAATAGGTTCAACTCTCCAAATCCTGTTTCCATACCTAGCACAGCAAGATTCCATCCCTTGATAGTCATTCCAGTGTTCTGACCTGGGTCAGGGCTTGTCTTGAGGGGCTATGGCCTATAATCTCTTTGCTCTATACTTGAATACTTTTTCTGCATGTTAAAATAGTTTGTATCTCAGATCAGCCACAGTAACTTAAGTACATTGGTTATTGCCTTAAATGACTCTTAGCCCTTAAAAGAATACTGAGGCATTTTGAGTATTTGGCCAAAGTTGTAGAGAGATGAAAGTGACTAGGTTATGGGTTGAAGTAGTTTTAGCAAATCACATCTGGTCTTACCCATTACAGATCTCAATATTCAGGATCTTGCTCCTAAGAAGCAAAGACTTTTAAAGTGTCACAAACCCTGATCCAGTGACTTTAGGTTGGAGAAAACGGGGGGAGGATCTTTTGGGATCTTTTGCCTGAATTGTTATATTGGGCAAATGCTAGGGCACTTTCCCTTAAAATCTAGCCTATATGATGCCTAATGAAGCTTATCAATAAGTTTCAATTGATTTTTGTCCACTAATAGAACACAGAAAGGTAGACTGTAATATTACTCATAACTAATAGATCTTTCCCCCCTTTTCCCCAAAGCCTGCTTGTTCTTGTTACCCCTCAAAGATCCCAGGGCTCCTCCCCTTGGCTTCAATGTAGCAGTTTCAGGCCAAAGCATATTTTCATAGCTCTCTTCTCAACCATCCAACTGTCTAGCATTCATAGTCCATAAGTTCCAGATCTCCCGATTGCCTCTAGGATGAAAAGCACACTCTTCTGTTTTACATTTAAAATCCCTCACTCTCTGACTCCAGTCTACTTTTTCCTGACTTGGTTTTGAATTGCCATTTTATGTAATTATTTTTGATGTAAATCTCCATATTTTTCTCTCCTTTAATGAAGTTTTTTTTTTTTTTTTAGGGACATGTTCTATATTTAGACCAATGTGGTACCTTAAGGTTAGTCCCAAAAAACCCATAAATAAATAAATAAAAAGGAAAGGAGGAACAATGAGTAAAAATTGAAGGAAAAGAATACTTCTAACTGAGCCCTCAGTTCAGTTTAGTTGAACAAACACATATTAAGTACCTTTTTCATGCATGAAGACTTACTCAGACAATATTCTTTAAGACTATGTATTATAGAGCAGATGGTGATCTATGCTGGTAGAGGAAGTTTCCTTACTGAAAAAGGTTTAAACTAGGTGACCTCTGAGGTTCCTAATAGCTCTGAATCCCTCTAAGATTCCTTTTTATTCTAAATTATTTTCTCTTAAGATCTACTCTCCAGCTACTCCTTCAGACAAGGGAGTAAAATTACACTTTCCACATTCCAAAACTGCATTTCAGCCAGTTTGAAGAATAAAACTGCTCTGTCATCAATAAAAAACTATGCCTATATTCTGGACCTACAGCTACAAGAAACTTCTTCCTGGGATCATTTTTTGGCTAGGGCAACTCTAACAAGTACCTCATTAAATGACAAGATATCACTAGTTCAGTATATTACTCTAGTTGTCAAAGCAAGTACTTTTCAATATATAGGGAGACAAGCATTTCTATGATGCCTACTTGATGCCCGCTGGAAGTGGAAACAGCCCAGGACTTATCTTCATTAGTTCAAAACCAGTCTACCTGTGTGACCCTGGCCAAGTCACTTAATCCTATTTGCTTCAATTTCCTCATCTGTAAAATGAATATTGAACGATCCCTTCCAGATTTAAGTCTATATTCCTGTATCTTGACTAAAATCCTTATTTGCATAGTGTATTGTAATGGTCATATGTTGCCCAATAAGATAGCTGAAGGAAATCATGACCATGTTTCAAACAGAGACAAAGAAGTAAGCTCTTACTCATTTAGATGTTGTTAGCCCATCCCTAAGAAATGAATAGTGAGGGTAACATCTTGCTTTCCTATAAAAATGTTTGTTTGAAGAAAAGCTATGTGCTTGGTTTAGCATAATTGACCACAGTAATTACAGTGCATGAGAATTTATGTTTTATTTATAAGACTGCTAGATTTTTTTTTGGCAGTTCATGAAATCTAAGTCTTTAATCCACAAAGCCATGTTTTCTATGGTCTACACTGGAAATTATGGGTTGTAGAAGTATTTGTGCTTGTTCAGATGTTCCATAACCAAGAATTTCCAGATTCCCATTTTCTAAGTAAATACAGTTCTTGGAAGAGGTGTCAAATTGTCAACCCTATGAGTTCTGTATTTATCTATAGATGAAATGTAGTTCTGAAAGGTGATGTAGACTATTATTCACATTTGCTCTCGATATAGGCCAAACATCCTCAGAAAAAACTACAGAAGGGAAGGGTCATTCACATTCCTTCCAAAAGAGTTTCTACTTGTGATCTGGATATCACTACTGCCAAATCATTCCTATTGGCCACCAAGTTCAGCCAGACAAGAGATGAGTCGACAGCCTAATTTCAAACCAACAAGGAGCTAAAGACTCCATATGTTATTACAGAGAAAGCAAGAAACCAAGTCCCTTGAACAGTTGTGGCTTTGATTGTTCAGTTGGGCAGTGAGTCAAGTAATGAGACATGCCAACTCAGAGCAAGGTCATCATATTATAAATATAAGATTTTTCTTCTGTTTGTTTTAGTCTATAACTTAACTTTGCTTTGCTATATTTCTCTAGACCTATGATTTCATTTGTTTAAGGGATTTCCCCACAAAGAAAACCCCTCTATCAATATAGATCAGCAATTTTTCTACTACTTTATAGCCTTAGCAAACTGCCGAGATTGCTCAGAGGTTAGGACTTGTCGAAAGTCACCCAGACTATATCCAAGAGTCATAAGGAATATTTGAGCTCAGATTTTACTGTCTCTCATAGGCCATAACCACAAAAGTAGTAAATGAAGAAGGCATTATTGTCAACCCAGATGCTCTGATAAGAAAGCAAGGAGAGCTTTCCCATATATAGACTCTCTTCTAACCATTGAAAAAAGTGACCCCAGCACCATTGTATGAATTTCCCAGTCTTCTTTTCTTCCTACTAGTCCAGGGGTTTGTCATGACAATGCAGCAGTAGAATAAAATATTCATTGTCACAAATGAGAGGCTTCCAGCTCTCCTCAGTTGTTAGTTGGTTCAAGGAAGGCATAAATTGAATAATGGAACTCAATCAAGGAAATAGCTAAAGTCCTATTCCAGTGTTTCATTGGGGAAAGGAGGTTACCCCTGTGCTCTTGAAAGTTATGCCACTATACTCTGTTAGGATTCTTAACCTGGGATCTGTGAATTTATTTAGATAAATAGATAATAGAAAGATGATAGAGAGAAATGGAAAGATAGAGATAAGAGAGGTATCTATAGATACTATATATATGATATATCTATAAGATAGGTATATCTATTTCTATATAATTGATAGATTATAGAAAAATAGATAGAGATGATATGTATATAATTTTTAGATTAAAATATCTACAAATACTGTAGAGAGATATATTTATGATGTCATCAATATCTCTATAGGGTTAGATGATAGATGACAGAGATATTGACATATATATTTATCAATTCATACAGGTATAGAAATAGATAATAGATGATCTCTTATTGTTTTTTCAGTCATGTCCAAACCCATTTGGGGTTTTCTTGGCAAAGACACTAGAGTGATTTCCCATTCCCTTCTCTGGATCATTTAACAGATGAAAAAACTAAGGCCAACAGGGTCATTTAGCTAATAAATATCTAAGGTCAGATTTGAGCTCAACAAGATGAAGCTTCCTGATTTCAGTTTCAGAGCACTCTATCCACTGTAACATCTCACTTCCCTAATAGAGCTATAGATAGAGATATCCATATAAGTATAGGTATACCTATGTCTACAGATTGAGAAAGAGAGAGTTTTAGTATAATTAATTTCCTTCATAATCCAATGTATTTTATTGTGTGCATTTAAAAATACTATTCTGAAACAGAATTCATAGGCTTCACCAGGCTTCAAAGGGATCCATGATGAAAAAAAAAAAGAAGGTTAAGAACCCCTATAGCAGAGTACAAGTCAAAGACTTGTAGGATTGATATGGAAAGGACCTTAGAAGTTAGCTACTCTAATCCTTTCAATTTACAATTGACAAGCACAGAAGTGAAGTGACTTGTCCAAAGTCATACACATAGTAAGCACTTTGTATTCTAGCTATCAATATCTCCCTAGTTTTCTTACTCTAAACTGCTATATTAGCGAACAAAAGACTGGGCATAATCACGGTCTTAAAGTATGTGATGAGTTGTTCACTAAAAAAGGAATTCAGCTTTCTCTTCTTAGCCTCCAGAAGGTAGAATAAAATGCAATGGTAGAATATGAAAAGATGTAGTGCCTTTCCTTATGGAAAAAAGTCAACTTCTTAATAATTAATGATCCCAAGTAACATGAGTCTTTCTAGACACTAACAGGGTCCTCTCCTCCAGAGGCCTTTAAGCAAAGGTTGGATGGTCATTTATCAAGTTTGTTGTAGAGAGAAATTTTGTTCAGGCTAGTATCGGACTAAACAATCTCTGTGGGAATTTTCAACTATGAAATTCCATGTCCCATTCACCACCTCCCCAGACTATAAATTCAAAGAAGACCAGTATTAGCTTAATCAAAACTTTTCAACTTCCCCAGCCCCTACAGGGTAGTATCTATATATATCATAAGAACTTTATAAGTGATGGATAAGCTGAAGTAAATTAGAAAACATAACTATAGCAACCACATCCTTTGTACCAATTTAAATTAAATTGGTGACAAATGTCATTTGATACTTTATTCACAGGAATTCTGTGTGAGTTATTGCTACCTAGTGTGTATTTCAATAAAAGCACAAATAAACAGAGAAAACTATTTCTAAGATGTCTGTTACCAGGGGGCTAGGCTAATAGTAGCCAAGAATGAAAATGAAGGATTGAAATTATTCTTTTTCTAAAGAATATTACTACTACTAGGAACATTTCATCCTTATTGTATTTGTATGGTCTAAATCTAGGGTCAAATAAATGATAGAATTTTTTTCCCCCTTGTCTTAATCCTATTTGGAAACAGAAGGATTTTGGTAATAAAAAAAAAAACCTAACAGCAGAAACTTCCAATCACAAAGGTAAATTGGACCATCCATACTACAGGGGACCATTTCTGAACCTTTCTGAACATCAGCTCTTGAAGACTAACAAAGCACTTCCTTTATGGGTGAATCCTGGATTAGTAGAGTATCTAAGGAAAAAAAGACTAAAAGAATTTTAGCGATAACTCTGTGTTGTTCTTACTCAAAATGTCTAAAACCATAGTTCAGGAATTAGAAGATATCTCAAATGGCATTTTAATTCAACTCCTTCATTAGATTGTGAACTCCTAGAGAGCAGGAACAGTCTTTAGCATCTTTTTAAATTTCCAACATATTATGCACAATGACTGGCACAGTAGATGCTTAGTACATGTTTATTGCTTAGTTTTACATTTGCTTAAACCAGGGCTTAAAGAGATCAGGAAGGTCGGAAGTATCGAAGGTGGGATTTAACTCCAAGTCCTTTAATCCCATATCCATGAATTTTTCACCATACCATATTGCTTCCCAATACTGTCCTTTAGAAATAGCAGAAGTGCAAAAATGGTATCAAAAGGCATGGAATCTCCAATCTCCTGATAGTAACTTATCCCCAGAGCTGGAGTACTGATTCCACCCCTTGAGAAATAGGATTTAGTTATTCCTGACCTATCCTACTTCTGTGTGAGAATGTTTTGCTTCAGTGTAAACAAGCTAAATAGCTGGAAAATGAGGTGCAAATATGTTTTCTCAAAGTCAACATCTAAACCAGTGAGGATGTGATTTCCCTGGAATGTGATGTGGATTCCAAAGGCAGGCACATACTTGTTAAGGACAACCACTCAACACTTCTGTTACCCATAACCTGGAAACATTCATCCAAGAACATTTACACATAAAATTCCCCAAATAGCATTGTCTGTTTACATTTTTTAATGATGTTATTGTTTGCAAATATTTTCAGAATCTGAAGAATCAAGTACAGAGCATTATAGGAAGTGTTCATTTCTATCTATAACTTAAGTCTAGGAATTGTTAGATCCCTTAACCATGCTTGTTTTAATCACTTGCTACATCTCTGTTGCTTCCTTTTCTATTTGTGGCTTTCTTTCCCTTTTAATTCTAGAGAAGTGTGGGTATAACTAATAAAGAAGAAAAAAAGATAAGATGCCCCTATTTTATAAAATATTGGATAACAATCTATTAAATTTCAAATCATTTTATCTCATAAGCTAAAACATTTGTTCATTTTTTATATTTCCTTGAAGCATTCCCTTTAATGCATATTAATGACACCTTGTTTTTTCATAAAAATGATCATGCCAGAAATGTCAGCAGAAGTTAAAAGTTCATACGGAACATAAAAAAGAAAATTATTCAACTGATTTCATTTATTTGCTAAAGTATTCCTTTAAAGAATCCTCTCCATTGATAGAATCCTAATAGAATATATGCTCCTTGAGAGCAGGAATTATTTCATTTTTGCCTTTGTATTGCCAGTACTTACAATAGTGCCTAATGTTTAACAAATTATTATTAAATAATTTATTTGCAAAGAGGAAGGTTTCAACTTGATTAAAAGTTTTAAATGACAATTTATTTGGCATATATATTTGTAGATGTATACATGCTATCTGTCCCTTTTACTCCACCCAAAACTGGAAGTTCCTTGAGGAAAGATGTTGTTTCTTCATTGTCTTTATCTACTAAATGCCTATCATAGTACCTGGTTTATAGGTATTTGATAAATGCTTATGGATTAATAAAAGTCAGGAAAATCTTACTGATAACTAGAGCTATCCAAAAGTGGAATGAGTATACTTAGGAAGTAGCAGGATTCCCCATCATTTAAAATAAAGACCGGATATCTAATTTTGTCTGTGTGTGTGTGTGTGTGTGTGTGTGTGTGTGTGTGTGTGTGTGTGTGTATTGCAGAGAAGAATCCTTTTTTGGTATGCATTTGACTAGATACTAGCATTAACATGAACATATCAATAACACTGAATAGCTGGGGCAAATTCTCCCTGCCCAAAGGACATGTTTATGGTGATTTATTTGTGTGTTATATCCCACCGAAGTTTGTAAGATCTTTGAGTGAAAGAATTACTACTCTTTTTTTTACCACAATGCCTTGTCAATAATAGGTTTTTTAATAAATATTTATTAGATTGAATCAGTTTACTTAACTTTTATAGATAGAGAAAATGAAACTCTTGTCCAAGAAACAAGAAACTTGAACTCAGGTCTTCTGATCCTAAATTTATTGCTCTTTCCACCCGACTATGCAGTTTTATAAGATGAGATATTTTTAAATGAATAAATTAAAGAGAATTTATTAGTACTTCCTATGTGGTAAACACTATACTAAATTCTGGGAATACAACTATAAAATGAGACGGTTCTTAGTCTCAGGAGTCAATACTCTAATTGGAGGAGTAACTACATAAAGAAAATTCAGCTGTAAACAGATTGAGTCTTTTCATCTGCAGCATTAGTGCTGGGGATGATAAATCCCTTAGGTCCTTGGGCTACTTAAATAGTTAAAAAAAAAAAAAAGACAGTGCTCAGGGGCTCCAGGTCATGGAGCCAGGGAAGATGGCAAGATCTAGAGGATATTAGGATCTTTTTTTTTCCAAGAAAGGTAGTAAGGTTCAGGGGACCTCCATTTTATCAGAGGAATGGAGTTCTTGATTTCTCTCTTATTTATATCTACATTGAGCACTGAAGCAATGTAGACAATGGGGAGGACAAGTGGGTGGGAAGCCCCCAGTGGTGGTGGTCTTCTTTCCCAACCATCCTAGGGGGATTCTAGGACAGCCTTGCTAGAAAAGAGGAATCAAAGAAATGAAAGGAACTAAGCTATTCACAGTGGCTGTAGCTCTTTCCATTATCAGAACCTTAGAACTCCTATCCAATCTCCTCATTTTATAAAAGAAGAAACTAAGGCCTAGAAAGGGCATGGGACTTACCCAGGGACACAACTAGTAAGTATCTGAAGCTTGGGCCTTCTTGACAACACATTCTGTATTCTAACCATTACACCATGTTGATATTTAAAATCAGATTTCCCTCACATGGAAATTCCTTGGGCAAAGCAATTTCCAACTATTTCAAAGACCTTGGAATGTCACTATGCTATCCTGAATTTTGGATGTAATGGGAGAAACCAAATTGATTCAAATAGAACGTAAGAGCATTCTAAATAAAACAATGAACAGTAAACAAATTCAAGAAATATATTCAAAAATAATAAGTTGAAGTAGTAAATAAATATATATTTGCTTGTCAAAAGTAGGAATCCTATAAAAGGAATCAAAGTACATTCTAAGATATGAGGGTTATGACAAAACAACGATAATATTGACAATATTAAATACTAACTAAATTATTTTTGGAAGACAGACCTTGCATCTGGGAGTCTTGAGACAGGTAGTGAAAATTAGGGGATGTAGGAAAAGAGCTAGACTTATGTTCAGGAAGTCAGGTGACAGACCTTTGTTCCACATCAATGGTTTCTGAGATTTGAAAAATGATGATGAAACATTGTTCTCTCAAGCTTCCATGAACAGGATCCCAAAGGTAACAGCTAGGCAGGATCTGACTTCACTACTAATTTCAGGCATCAGAGAACTACCATAGAATTGTGCTGAAGAGATTAAGTGATTAACAATGTTTAGAAGTTCCTGATCTAGATCTCGATGTCATCATCAATATATGAGGATTCTAGATATTCCCTAAGGATAACTTCATTGTTTATCTATAATCTATGATTGTATTGGAGTAGAGGACTCCCAGGGTAGAAATTTTGTCCTCTGATGAAGATGGGTAACTCTCCCAAAATAGAGACTAAAAAGTGATTTACTACTAATCATAGACTGAAGATCAAATACAGGGCTTTTTTAACTTCAAGTCTCTTATGGATTTAAAATTCTTAGGCTTATGCTATGCTAAGTTAAATTAATTTCTCTCTCTTCTCTTCTCCCCCTCTCCCACTCCCAACTTTCCCCAATGATCTCACTTTATGAAAATGTATCCAATCTCTTAACCCAACAAAGAGTCATCAGATCCTTTTCAAAGAGTTTACAATTCAATGACAGAGTGGACACTCAGGTTTTAAAGAATATTAATAATTTAATTGAAAATTATGACATATTCTAAAATGTTAAATACCTAAAAAGTCTACCAGATGAGGAATTGTGGTAGTTCCCCACTGCTCTTTGACTCAGAGTTCTTGTAGTAGCAATCAATGGTTCTCTCCATTTGGGATTCCAAATTATTTTTAATTTAATTTAATTAATAATTTATTACTAACATATTTTTCAGTTTAAAAACTTGCCTTTAAAAAAAAGCTGATATACGCCCTTCTGACTGACTTTAGCTCCTAATCCAGTCCTAAGGATTTGCTTATTTTTTAAAGGGAAGATAAGCAATGCTGTAGATTGGTAGGCAGGAAGTGTGTGTCACTGCTCACCAAAGGTCATCCCAAAGAATTGTTGGCTTCACTATGGAAAGGGGCCTCCTAGCAAAGGATGCCCCATAGTTCTCTAAGTTCCCGTGGCAGCCAAGAACTTACCAGAGCTTAGCAAGAACAAATATTCCAAGAATTGCTTTGTGGTTAGCTGTACAATTTCCACAAAAAATCTCAAGGGAATTTTCAAATGACATCTACATAGTCTGTTTATCTATGAAAGTATTCCTTTAAGTTCTATTTTTCCCCCTTTCTGCTAAATATCTATTGAAAATACAAAGAGGAAATAATTGAGAGTTTAGGCAGATGGAAAAAATTGAGGTTTAATGAGTCCTAAAAAAAAGCACTAGGTCACCTAATATCATACATACATATGCACACACACACATATACTCCTTTAGTTATTTAAACCAATAAATGAATTTCTTAAAGATCCTCATGAGAAAGTCACTCTGAGTTCTGAGGAATCCCCAGGAAGAGTTTACAGAATAAACTAGTATTTTGAGTTCCAAAATGATTTTGATTTAGTTTAATGTTGTGTCCTCAGTCACCAACCTTGTGTTGGTATTACATTTATTTATTCATTGCTCACCTTTAGTCAGTATAAAGAAAACTAAGA
Organism: Macrotis lagotis; assembly: GCF_037893015.1. NCBI lineage: Eukaryota > Metazoa > Chordata > Mammalia > Peramelemorphia > Peramelidae > Macrotis > Macrotis lagotis. Next base: position 116,343,313 of record NC_133662.1, read on the forward strand.
TAAAGGCTCCAGGACCCTAGGCAACAACATCAAGCACTGATCTTGGCCTTGAAGAGGTACAGTTGGCTATGCAGTACTGAAAAACTTGTAATTTGTTGATTATTTTTTTCTCCCTGAGCTAAATAAAGTTCTTTATTTTTTTATGTCCTTGTCACCCTTTGAAAAAATCAATGTCAGAAAGAACTATACTATAATTTTCCCAAATTATAATGTCCTACAGATTTTTAAAAAGACAGAACCAACTCTACTTAAAAGCAAGAGGCCTTCCTCTAACTAATTAGTTTGCAAGCTTCCATAATGTCCTGAGCCCTAGCAAAAAAAAAAAAAAAAAATGAAGATTTCTGTAAATCCTTCCCAGTAGGAGATATATGGGTTTTCAAAATACAAGTTTTATTTTTCAGGAGTTGCATGCTTTGAGAAAACAAAGGAACAACTAACAAATGGGAATAAAGAAAAGAAAGTTGGGAGGTTGACTAAATTGGGAGAAAATAAGTCACAACATTTATTCAAGCAGTTAATACACTGATTAAATTGTTAAAATGCTCTTCCTTTTCCATGAATTCAGAACTCCTATTATTTATAGACAGCTTAGAAGAATCCTGTGTAGAAAAATATGATAGAAAATTGGGAAAAATATCAAAGTAGTGTCTGACATTTTTGTCAGTATTATTTTTCATCTCCTTTCCATCCCCTCCCAAATAAATCAGATCTAAAGTAGAGGACTACAATGTTATCAATATTCAAAATAATGCAAAACTAAGGGGAAAAATCTTTAATGCAAGCAAAAGATTATTTCTTTTAACTGACATCCATTTCATCTCAAATTCAGAAGATAAATTTTAGGATTCTGGCTAATGTCAACAGCATCTGGTTAATTATGGAGAAAGAGAAATTTTATTTCAATCTGCAAATTACGATAGATACTGAACTTATGATTTCATTGTCATAAGTGACTCCTAATTAAGGAAACTACCTTCACCAGTGCCTTGCCAGGGGTTATACAAAATACATGTCAGAGGAAAAACTCAGGTCTTCTTGACTTTCAAACCAGCTCTTTATTCTATACTATCTCTTACAATCATTAGTTCTGATTAGGGATGAGAGATCATTAGCACATCAATTATATTTATATAAAATTTCTAGTATAATTAATGTGCAAACCTTTCTTTTTTATAGCAAGAAAGGTAAACATATTTACTATTGGTCCATTGGGGAATCAAATTGCCTTATTAAATATTACTGAATCCAAAAGGAGTAGTAAATGTTGTCAAAAGATTCAAAGTCATGCTCTCTTTTGGGAGGGCCCTGGAGGAGCAATTTAAACTTTTTTTTTCTAGTTTCCCCTGTATTTCAAATTATGGGTCATATAAATAGTTCCTGTCATTTCTATTTAGCCTTAAACACAATAATAATTTTTCAGCAAGATATATTCAATACAATTGCATACAGGATATATCTAGGTACAATCTAAAGTCTTAAGACAAACAAAAAAATCACTATTTTGTGTCTCATTTTTATTTTGTCTTTTCAAGTTCATTTTTGAAAATTGTTGTTTTGGGGTGACTAGGTGGCACACTGGATAGAGCACAGGCCCTGGGGTCGAGAGTACCCGAGTTGAGTTCAAATGCCACCTCAGACACTTAATAATTACCTAGCTGTGTGGCCTCGGGCAAGCCACTTAACCCCATTGCCTTGCAAAAACTAAAAAAGAAAGTTGTTTCTATTTTTTAGTTTGATTATTTAAAACATTCTTTATTACTGAGTATTCAATGATTATTCATCTTAAATATTTTTAGATTGCACATTGAAAATGTGTTGCACACACCAATGTATACTCCTTATTTGGAAATAGAAGATAAACAAACTTTATGTATGGACTCAGTCAGAATCTATCCTAGAGAGTAATATTTGAAGAATCTTAAAAGATATCTCACCAACTCCCATTCTCAAAAAGCCCTGTCTTATAGTGCTCAAAATTCCACTATTGGATATCCATTTAGATTAAGGATTTTCATTTCCAAGTAGCAATTTGTTGTTATGACAATAACCCCTGGAGGAAGGATTGTGTTGATAAATATTCAAAAACCAACTTTCCAAAAAGTGTGGTATACCTAAGTGTAAACTGTTGTATTAACACTTTTCCATCACTTTCTTAAGTCTAGACAATCATCAAAATAAGAAATTAAGACCTGATTTGAAGCATTTGATGGTTTTCGAGATATAAATGCTCACACTGGAAATTTAGCTATGGTGGACACATTAAATTATTGTTAGCCACTAACACATTATTGGAGATTATTTATCAAATTCTTAGTTGAAAGAATATGAGAATCAGAAAAAGTAAGTTTTGATAAGGAATAAAAGAATAGGAAATGTCCAGCATATAAGATTAAACCTAAGAGAGTAACTAGGTGCAGTGGATAAGGGTTCCAGACCTGGAATCAAGAAGACTCTCCTTCATAAATCCAAAACCTACCCCAGACATTTACTAGCTGTGTGACCCTGGGGAAGTCACATAACCCTGTGTTCTTCAGTTTCTTCATCTGTAAAACAAACTGAAGAAGAAAATAGAAAATGACTTCTGTACCTTTGCCAAGAAAACTCCAAATTGGGTCATCAAGAGTTGAACCCAAATGAAAATGGTTCTGCAACACTATAATGGATTAGGATACTGAACCCTGGGTAGAAGTGGTACCCAGGAGAAAGAAGAATCTTGATGAAAGTATAGAAGGCATCAAAAACAGGCTTTAATACCAGAGATCTTCTTAATGTTTTCATGTCCAAAATAAAGCAATTAAATGACCCAACAAACCCCATTGCAAGAATAAACAATTCTAAATCCACACATACTGTGTTTTAGTCCTCCCATGAGCTCCATTTTATCTGTAAGAACAACAATGTCTTAAAAGAATTGTACTCTAGACAAAATTCTTTGACGGTTAACAATGTAATCCTAGTTCCAAGAAAATTGCTTGTGTAAAAACAAGTTCCATACAAACGGAATGTTTTAAAGGATAAACCAGATAAGAGATAATAAAATTAACTTGGAAAATGCTGATATTCTACTTTTTTCTCTCTTGTTTTCTAATTTTCTTCCTTCTCATTGCCTAAAGACAAAAAGTATAAAGTAATTAAATAGTTGAGGAAAATACGACTACTTTTCAACAATGAGACTCATGTGGCAATTGCTGAAAACACAGTGATTGGTACAAGAGTTGATGCCTTCCTACTTCTACTTACGGTTATTTGCATTAAAATATTGTAATCTATTGTGCTTAATATTCTGGCATTTATTTCACCCAGAAGAGTTTGGCCTAATTATCCAATTTCAGTATATGTGCTATCCAAGAAGATACTTGGCCTATCCACAGATAACATCCATGTGAGTGAAAAATTCCTTTTTCCCAGGTTATAAAATGTAATTTAATGGTCCATGTATAGAACTGGGCCATCAATATGTATATCCTAGTCAGAAACTGCACATGAATAATAATCTGGGTCTAAAATTGAATCAGGGGGAAAAAAGGAATAAAGTATTTGTAATGTTCCCAACCTCACTAAGAAAAGCTCAACTTTTCAAAAACAATGTTCCTTCCAGTGTTGTGATGAATACAAATCACAGAATACCAGTCTCCAAATAATCCCCATGATGATGGGAACTAGCGGACTGGGCTAGCAATAGCACCAATGGTATGTGAGTGTACAGGCATGCAAAGGATCTTACATTTTACTTTCTCAAAGATGGCAGTTGTCAGGAATTGGAACTAATCCTGATGGTTTTGTTTGTTTATATATTTGTTTTGTCCTTCATTCTAGATGATGACCATGACATCTGGAAAGTGATGCCATGACAAGCACATGAATTGAATTTGAATGAGGGGGTGTTGTGCTAAGTCACCAGCCTCACTTCCTTCTCCAGAGCCATCTGGGTCCAGTGGTCAGATATGAATCAGGATGACTGGAGAGGGTCCTGGTTGCAAGATAATCAAGATTAAATGATTTGCCCAGGGTCACACAGCTAGGAAGTGTCTGAGACCAGATTTGAACTCCCAAACTGCTGACTCCAAAGTCAGAACTCTATCCACTAGGTCACCTATGTCAGCCCTTTGACTTCAGTGATTACACCCCTCAAAGAAGCAGCCAAGTTGTATGGTGGATCTGAAGATCTGAGTTCAAATCCAAATTCAGATACTGACATTTGTGACACCGAGCAAGTCACTTAACCTCAGTTTTCTCAACCATAAAATGGGAATATTAAGAGTACCTACCTCTCACTGTTGTTATGAGGATCAAATGAGATAGTATTTGTAAAGCTTTTAGCACAGTGCCTGATACACAGTAGGTATTTAACCAGTGCTTGGTGTCTTCCCCTTCCCCTGCAGGAAAGCAGGACCACTGGTCTAAGAGACACTACTATCCCCAAGCTTCTTGGTTGGATTATTTCTATAAGGGTTTGAAAGGAGGTGGTGGTAGTGGTGGTGGAGGTAGTGGAGGTAGTAGTGATAGTAGAGCTGGTGATGGTGGTGGTACTAGGTAAAGGTGGAGGTGATGATGGTGGTGAGGTGATGGTAGTGGAGCTTCTAGTGGTGTTAGTTTCAGTCAGTTGACACAAGTTGCTCCTTGTATCTCCTTCAGGGTATCTTATTTTCAGACAGATATAGAACCAGAATGGAATGTAGACTGAATATTTAGTGAGAAATAAATATAAATTAGGTATCCCTCATGCTCCATTGATATCATAAGTTAAGAGATAGAAGAAGGTGCTCAGAATACTGGGAAAAGCCCTTATAGTGGATTGAAGAGCTCTTTGAGCAGGTTTCCCATGGGAGGAAAAAGTATATTGAATAATTTGTTGAATAATTTGTGATGTTTATCACTGGAAGGAGTACCCACACTGAAAAGGTCACAGATTTATTAAAGTATTAAGTGTAATTAATTCTGAAAATAGATATAAAATATTAAATTCCTAACATCTTTTTTTTGGCAAATCCAATTTTTTTTTAAGTAAACTGGGACAAATGACATTTTTTTAAAATCCTACTACAATTCCTTAGGAAAGGAATAGTCATTTCTCAAAGTGACCTCCTTTATGTAAAGATAGGCTTAACATAAATTGGCATTGCCTAAAACAAGCCCCCACCTGTGATTAAATTAACCTTAAAATCTCTCATAATCTTGACAGTTATTCTGAAGCAAGAATTATATACGTGTGTGTATGCATACATAAATCCAAACTCCAGTCACCATTTATCTACACTCTTGCCCACCCCACCCCCAAATTATGTTAGGCTAAGGTGAAATCTCTTCCTCTCCAGTGTCTCCAATGATTGTGACTTCAAAACCAGTTAAAATCAGCATATTTATCCTATACGGTGAAGGGAAAAGAAAATCAGCACCTTGCATTTTTGGCTTCTCATTAATCTCTTATGGCCTAGAGAAATCAAGAATATTATTCATTTGTTCCTGTTGAAACACCATTTGTTTTTATTTAATATTACTACATTCTGAGTTTTGTGCTAATCTTTGATGTCTCAGCGATCTCTACCTGCCCCTACTATGCTCCATTGATGTTCACCTGTTCCCTTTGATTAAAAAGCACACCTGCAGTCACTTTAGGGCACTCCCAAAATCCTGTATTATGCCTTTTAAACCAACTTCTCACTCTGGACTGTGTCTATGCTAACTAGCCATTGAAAGGTAACATGCTTGCACTCTGTAGCTGCATGTTTCAGCACAGAAACCTTATGAAATTGGAATCACCCCCAAAGCCTGACAATAGGAAATAAAGTCCATCAGAAATCATCACCTGGTAAATGACAATCCAACCTTGAGTCACCTGGACCTGCTGTTTAAACAGAGAGTCTATTCAGGATCTTTTCACTACATCTCCAGGAGACAAATCCTGTCTTTGGCAAGGAGCCCATCCCTCACATTCATGGCAAGTAGTCCACTCCCCTGTTGAACTGCTCTCAAGCAATGGAATTTAAAAGAGGGGAGAGGGAGGGTGGGGTTGCAGATAATTTATTTATTCTCCCACTGTAGTCCTTCTCTGAAGCCTCATCATGACATGGAAATAACCCTCAATTGTCAAAGACTTTGCCAATAAATGCAAGCTCTGGCAGATTCTACCATGCAAAGCTGGAATGGCTTCAGGTATGGAGCTGGTGCAGCCTGTTGACAAAATAGCAACCTAGCTATATTCAGATGGTACCTCCCTATCTTAATCACAAGGTAAGGCATAGCTATAAATTAGATGTAGATAGAGATAGAGATTTTTAAAAAAGCATAATTAAAATTAAATTAATAAAATTAAAAATAATTAAATTAAAAATACAGAGGGTGTATAAATATATAGATGTAAACATACACAGAGAAATATATAGATATAGACATACACATAGATGATAGAGAGAAATATAAATGTAGGCCTCACATATACAACAAGAAAGAAATGATGAGATAGAGATGTGATGGAAAGAAAAGGACAGGTAAATGGACAGCTATATGCATATAGATATAGACATACACAGAGGTAAAATGAAGGATAATGAAAGCTGGAGAGATACAGATATAAGTGTAGAAATATACATAGATAATAAGAAAGATGTGATGGATAAATGGATAGAGAAAAAGAAATGATAAAGACAGTGTTAGATGGAGAGACAGAAATAAAGTGAGAGAGGAGAAAGAGAAAGATCTATATTGAGATTTATATTTTCCTCTTAAGTGATTCTCAAAAATGTGATAGAGGAATTGAAAGATGAATTGAAATATTGTGTATATAATCACACAAATTAAATCATAATTTCTCAGAGCATTTATTTATTGCTTGCCAAATTCCTTTTCTTCTGTTGATTTGAATTAGTATTTCTCTAACCCTGCTTATAAGGTAAGTTTTTCCTTTTCAGTTAATCAGTAAATTTTCCCAATGATTAATTCCCTCCCTCTGCAGACTCACCAGAATATAAATGGATGACAAGTTTTGGCTTTGATTATTGAAACTCCGGATTTGTGAGTTCTTGGGTAAAAAGTTTATGGGGGTCAAAGATACAGAGGTGCTCCAGTAGGTAGGGCTTCTTGTTGGTCCATGAAGAAGGGTGTGTCCTCAAAGGAAATAACTCAGATGACTCTAAGAGCTCTTTGCATGTTTCAACCTTGACTATCTGGTGAACTCCTCTTGGAATAATGTATGCCATTATATTTTGCATTTTCATTGACAACTTAACATCAAAGCTTATCACACATTGCAAGCTCATAAATCTGTATTTAGAACATCAATACATCTGATCATATTTTGCACACAAAATCAATAGGGAAATTGAGGCAATTATTATGATAACTTAAGCAAAAAGTACGTGAACCCAAATTATCCAGCTTTGGAAGAAGAAGAAATTATTTTGAGGTGGGTCTCAATTGTCTGTAGAATTGTTTCATTTTCTACTTCGCTTTGGGTCAGGAAATATGACCCTAGAGAGGCTCCCTAGTTGTACAAAAGGTAATTTGAATGTGCAAAAGGTATAGCCTTGGTCTTAATTGTCACACTGAATAAGTTTCAACTTGCCTAATATGGAAAAGCTAATTCAAGTCAGCAGAAGAAATGGTGACAAGGATAAGTGGAAAGAAATCTAGGAAAATCTAGAGAAAACCTGAATCTCCTCCTTTCTTTCTCAGTCAGACCTGGGGCAAGTCATTTCCTGGAGTTCAATGATCCCAGCTCTTCAATGGAGAAATTGTGGGTTGGCTTTGAAAACTAATTGACTGGCATAGTTGGAATACTTTGAACTTTTTGGAAATGGGTCTGGCACCTTATAATTTCAATACTTCCTGAATTGAATACACCATAAGAAAAAAAATTCAAGTTTTGGTATATAGATGTAGATTAGCAGATAGTCAAGATCTTGGTTGTCCTTGTCCTTTCCTCTTTAAGGAAGAACCAGTACGTTAATAATGAGATGTGGTGAGCCTAGCCATGGGATCTGAGATGAAACAGAGAGACATAAATGAGAAATAGTAACACACTGCCTTCTTTTCATTGGAAATATGCCCATGCTCCATGACTTTCTTCTAATTCCTACATTTTACTTTCTCATTTTGACTCCTTAATCATTTTGAATTTTAGATCATGTACATTACCAAGGGCTAAAAAAAAAAAAAGCTTCCAGATATAGTTAGACTACAGGACTTTAAGATCTAAGAATTCAAAGAAGAGAAAACTGTTACAGTTAGACATTAAGGATATTGGTATGATGTATAAGCAAGTTAGTTTGTGAATTTAAAAGGAAAAGGAGTAAAAGGAAAAGATTCCGATAAGGTGGGAGGGAGATGAGGTTCATTGTTGATCATTTTGGACTCCACTGAGGTCTTGCTTCAATCCCCTTGTTGACTTGAAAATGACCCTTTATTCTTTTTTTAAAAATAAATTTTATTTTATTTTTGCAAGGCAGCAGGGTTAAGTGATTTGCCCAAGATCACACAGTTAGGTGATTATTAAGTGTCTGAGGTTGGATTTGAACTCAGGTCCTCCTGACTTAAGAGCCAGCTGCCCCTGACCCTGGATTCTTAAAGGTATTGCCAAAGGCTTCCCTGGACTTTTTGTTGTAAAAGGCAGCTATTAAAGTATATCAACCTATAAAGGTATAATGTGACCCACTCTGATATGAAAAGAATTTACCTTCTACAAGGTGCAAATACAGTCTAATGTATCCTTAGTAATTAACATATAGTGCCCATGGAACAGCCTAGAAATGTATTTTATTGCAGAAGGTATTCAATAAATTTTGTTGATTAATGGGAATGGTGGCACTTGGTCTTCTGAAGACTATTCAAGCCAAATTCATGAGATTCACTGTTTTAATCTGTAAAATGAGGGGACTAGACTCAATCCACTCCAGCCCTAAAGTGCTGTGAACATACTGACCACAGGATCTCAAACACATTCTGGCTCCAATCTACTTTTCTATCCTCACTGCACATTACTCACCACATTTGTACTTTGCCTTCTCTTTGATCCACATACTCTCTATCTTTCCTTACTGATTAATTGCCTGGAATGTACTCCACCCTTACCTTTATCTTGTATAACTAGTATAACTTCTACAATTCTTTTCTTCCTTTAAGACACTCATTTTCATGAAACCTTCTCTGATAAACCAATTACCAGTTCCTTCCCTCCCAAAATACCTTGTATTTGACTACTATAGCTATTTATATTTATTTTATAAACACTTGTTACTCTATCAGACTGTAATCTCCTTTCAAGTAGGATTTGTTTCATTCTATGCACTTATATCCCCAGCTCCCTAGCATAATGCCTGTGTGCCTACTTCTTGTACTTTTCAAGTTAATTTTTTGAATCTATGTAAAATTTTAAATTTATCTCTTTTAAATTTCACTTATTTGGTTTCTGCTCTGAACTTCTGGTACCAGTAAGACTCTTTCTCTGTATATGTCACACTAATTTTTTCTTTCCTTATCTCTCCTTCCCCCAGCCCTGAGATCCACCTATCCAAATCTGTCAAGGTTGAGCTTCAATTCTATTGTCTTCATTAAGACTCCTGTGAATTCCTTATAATGTCCACTTCCATGCCTTTCAGTTCTTTCATACAGGTGAATTCATTTCATGTCCTCACTTAGATCACAGATGCTTTGAGATCAGCAACCATGTCTTATGTATGTATATATATGTATACACGCATGCCATGTGACAGATATGGTATCCTGTATAGGGTCCTGACTTGGAAGTCAGAAGACCCATGGTCAAATCAAGGTTTTTACTTACTGGCTATGATGAACAAATCATAGTTTCTCTGAATCCCAATTTCTTCAACTCTAAAAATCAGGATGATAATACATGCCCTATCTGAGATATCTATATCTATATATCTATATATCTATATATCTATATATCTATATATCTATATATCTATACATATCTATATAGTATAATAGAAAGGGGGAAAGAATAGGAAGGGGAAAATCATTAATTCAGCACCTACTATGTATCAGATACTGTGCAAGCACATTTACAAATATTTTAATTGATCCATAACACAATCCAGTTGAGAACACTAAAGTAAAACTGAGATTAAGTGACTTCTCCAGAACAATTACCCAGCTATTGAGCATCCAAGACTACATTTGAACTTAGGATTCTGAATGTTTATTACTTTATAGTAATCACTGCTTTGCTTGTTTATGTCAATTTAGTATTTAATTTATGTACTCATTCATTCTTTGTTCAAATATCTTCATGACTAATGTCTTCCCTTGAAAGTTTGTCTGCCAAAAATTACAAAATCATTGAAAAGTGGAATATGCATACTATGATTTGTATAGAGATAAGAATAGTGTCTATAATCTTTATAATGACAGTGATCATTTTAGGAATTTAAACTCAAGGGCACATTGGATATTTCTGGAGTTGGGAGTACCTGAATTCAAATTTGGCCTACTAGCAATTCTAATTGCCTCAAAAAAAAAATAATAAACTCAATGATATTGAAAATCTGATACTCCTAATAAGTTGACTCTAAGAATTTGAACCTGATGTTATTTCATTCCATATATTCATTTTATTCCAACTGAAACATAAGCTATTCTTTGATTTTTTCACTCCCTCACTGTGATCTTTTGAAATTCTCTTCTTTCCAGACCTTCCTCAGGGATCAGTTCCTCCATGAAGTCTTCCTGGATTCTCCTCAAGTGAAAGAGTACTTTGGATTCTTTATCTGGATTCCCCCTTCACCTTCATAACAATCTATCTTGTATTGTACTTCTTTGAATATTTGTCATATTTCTTCTAGTAGATTATAAGCTTCTTGAGGGTAGGAGATTGATTCTTTTAAAAAATTTTAGCATATACATGTTATACACAGCATTAGGGAATGATAGATGGGTTGAAGTTATGGCCAATGATATAAGGAAATCCCAAATGAGGAAATTCCTTTCAATACAGATTGACACTTCCTCTGAAATTTAATTTTAGAAAGTTGTCCACATCAAATTTGCATATTTAAGATATTAGAATTTAGAAACATTAGAAATAGTATGACATAATGATTTGTGTATTAGATTTGGATCCAGAATCTGTGGGTTCAAATCCTGCTTCATCTACTTTTAGTTATGTCATCCTAAGCAAGTTACAACTTCTATATACTTATTTCCTCATTTGAAAAATGAAGGAAGTTAATTTTGATGGTCTTTAAGGCCCCTTCCAGTTCTAAATCTATGATCCTATGATCCCAGCTCTTCTTGGCATCAAGGGCTACTCTTTAATTTCTCATCATTCTACTTTCAATCTTACAAAATATATATATACATATATATATATATACTTCACTGTCTATCTCTATCTCTCATATATATATGTTTGTGTATATATATATATGTTTGTATATATATATATATATTTTTTAATCAAAAACACTCTCCCATTATCTTCTTTGAATATTAGCCTTGCTTTTCATGATCTTTTCATTTGAAGAAGCCTTTGAAACCTTTGAAGAATTCTTTCTTAAGGCAGCTAGATTTAAATGGATGTAATAACCAGGCCCAGAATCAAGATGATTCATTTTCCTGATTTCAAATATGATTCAGACACTGGGCAAGTTATTTCACCTTGTCTGCCTCAGTTTCCTCTTCTGTAAGATGAACTGGAGAAGAAATTGGAAATTCTCTCCAGTATCTCTGCCATGAAAACTCTAAATAAGGTCATAAAGAATCATATGCAACTGAACAATAACAAAAATAAAGAATTCTTTCTTGGGGACTCAGTCTAAACTCTAAACTTTTTTTTTTTTGCTAAACTTCTAAAATACTTGACTATTTCGGGGTGGCTAGGTGGCATAGTGGATAAAGCACCAGCCTTGGAGTCAGGAGTACCTGGGTTCAAATCTGGTCTCAGACACTTAATAATTACCTAGCTGTGTGGCCTTGGGCAAGCCACTTAACCCCATTTCCCTTGCAAAAACCTAAAAAAAAAAAAAAAATACTTGACTATTTCTTAAAAGCAGCTAGTGTTACAATAGATAAAGCACTGGGCCAGGAGTTCAGAAGATCAAAATTCAAATCTAACTTCAGATATTTTCTAGCTGTATGACCCTAAGCACACAGCATCTGTTCGCCTCAATTTTCTCAACTATAAATAGAAATAATAACAGTACTTACCTTGCAGGGGTATTATGAGGCTCAAAGGAGATATTATCAGTTAAATTTAATTAGCAAAGTATCTGGCACATAGTAGGTACTAGATAAATTCTTATTCCCTTTCCTTTATCCATCTTTCCCCAACAATAATTAATTCTATAAATTATATGATATATATAATGCACACACTTACATTATATCATATCATATCATATTGTATTATATGTATTATGTATATTATATATTATATATCACATACTATATGGTATATATCATATATTAAATTATATATCTTATATGGTATTATATATTTTATATATATATATATATATATATATATATATATATATATATATATATATATATTCCACAGATTCTTTGAAAGTCAATGTCAACAGTAGCAACAGGGCATGCAATAGGAAAAGCTGATTTTAGAGTCAAAGATGTTAGGTCAAATCCAGTGTATCTGTGGGAACTTGGACATGTCTTTTTAAATTCCTTGGTTTCACTTTTCTCTTTTATACATTGAGGTAACTAGACTAGCTGGACTTTGAGTTCCTTTTCAACTCCACATCCATGACCCTATGACTTGCTACCAGGCCAAACAAGCAGGGAAGCTCATTCTTTCTCAATTAATGATGGGAGAATCCCTACAAAAACAAAATAGAATCTTATATTGATATTTTCTACTAAAGAGTTTTCTCCAGAAATTCAACTGAACTCCAAAAAATTTAACATTATATACCTACTGCATAAATGAGGAATTCAGTTGAGGAAGAATGATGGTTAGGAGAACTAGCTCTAATCATTTTACAAGAACCATGATTAAGTTTTCATTGTGAACATTCACACTTCAGAAATCCTCAATTACTATAAATCAAGGCATGAATTATTGTTTTCTTGATTGTTCAGACTTAAGAAAGTGTTAAATAATGGAGATTAAAGTTAAAAATATGCATTTTTGGTTTTTTGTTTATTTTTGAGGTATTATTATTATTGTTTTGTTTTGTTTTATAGTAGCCTGGCTATTCAGTATTTACCAACAAGTCCCTCATTATAATTAAGATGTGGCCCCTTTCCCTTTGAATATCACAGAGTAGTTTGAAGTAAACTCCACGTTTTCTCAGTTGAGGTTTTCTCTAGTACCATGTGGTCTTCAAGGTTTGAGTTATGTCCATTTAAACCTCTAGAAAAGATTCTGATTCATTCCTCTCCAACCTCCAAATTCATTCTGACAAAATGACTGGTGTTATGCCTTGTTAACTGCCTCAGCCATTGAGATTAGGATTATGTATAAAGGAACAACTAACTCAAATGATGTCCAATTCACTCAGCAGCAATTTATCCTTCATTCTTTTCTAGATGAGACAAGAAGAGGAAAGGCAACTCCCAGCTGAATGTGAGCAAAATAATTGGACTGAACTCCAAACCTGGAAAATGTTCAGTCCCAGTAAACCATGCCATGGGGTTGATTATTGAACTGTGCCTTGGAAACATAGCAAAAGTCTTTATCCTAAGAAGTCATCATCTTTTGTGGTTGATGCAAAATCTCATTCGGGTGAAACCAGACCTGTGGGTCATTGGCCAGAAGAGAGTTTTCTGATTTTAATCTAGTTATTGTTGGTTCTGTTGTCATTTGGGAGTCATTAGTTTGATAAAAATTCATTCACAGGGGATTAAGTGACAGTTTTGGATGCTTTTCAAAATCAGCTACTTCTGATTTGTTTAGAAAAATGTCCATCCAAGCTTCTTAGTTCTTTACTTATTCTTATATAGGAGCCCCTAGTGAGAGTGTGAGATTATTTGATTCTTCTGTATTTTCATACTGAGGTTTTTTGTTTGATTTTTCCCCCCATCAGAACCATCTTCCTTTTCTGGTTCCTTGCCTGTGAGAGTAGGACTTATCCAGCTACTGGAAAATAACATCCCCTCTCACAATTTCAAAATGGACAGATGTTAGCCCTCAAAAGGCGAAAATTCTCTGGAGAGTGATCATAGTGTGATGGTAAGAAAACATTATCCTTGCCACACTGGCACTTAAATAAGACAAAATACTAATTCAATTCCATTTCAAAAGATTAGATCTCATAGAATGAGTAATATACTCTGTCTATCTAGTACATATTATAGGTAAGGAAACCAGGACACAAGGGAATTGAATGACTTGCCCAAGATCATTCAAATGTTAGTTGACAGAGCCAGAAACTAAGCCCAGGTCATTTGATTATGATTTGGTACTTTTCCACCATATTAATACTAATAATAAACACTTGCTATTAACAAAGAGCTAGTCTAGGCACTAGGAAAGATATGAAATTTTGTTAAGATATAGTCCTTACAATCAAGGTGAGAAATAGGTTACAAATGCTAGATTGTGACAGATAGTGAGAGAGAGGGAGGGAAGGAGGAAGAGGGGAAAGAGAAGGAAGGAGAGAGAATGAGATGATTTATTAAGTACTTAATAAGTACCAGCCACTGAAGATCCAAAATACAAGAAAGACAGTCTCAAGGAGCTTCCACTTTAATGAGTGCAGATGATAAAAAAAAGGAAGCTAGAAAGAAAGGGACTTCCTTCAACATTGGGAGTAGGGGGCACAGAATAAACATTTATATAACAGGTAATATATGCCAAACACTTATTTGTTCCTTACAACAACCTTGAGAAGTAAGGGGGCGGCTAGGGGGCACAGTGGAAAGAGCACCAGCCCTGGAGTCAGGAGTACCTGAGTTCAAATGCAGCCTCAGACACTTATTAATTACCTAGCTGTGTGGCCTTGAGCAAGCCACTTAACCCCATTTGCCTGGCAAAAAAACTAAAGAGAGAGAGAGAGAGAGAGAGAGAGAGAGAGAAGTAAGGTTGCTATTATCCCCATTCCCCATTTTACAGATGAGAAAACTAAGGCAACAGAAGTTAAGCTACATGCCTAGGGTCATACAGCTAGTAAATTTTAGAAACTGGATTTCCTAAGTCCAAGCCCTGCATTCTATCTTCTGCCACCTCTGGAGGCATAATAGAAGAGCAAAGTTTTATATGTGTATAAAACATGTAAATATACATATAAAACTTTGCTCTTCTATTATGCTTCTAAAATGTAATGTTCACCTATAATGCACATATACTATATATGATGAACATGCATATATACATATATTAAACATAAATATATCTTTATATAGAAATCTATACATATATGCATAGTCTCATAATACATTATGCATGTATATGCTGTGTACCATGTACATTGTAGATATGTAGATAAAAATATGTGAATGTGTGAACATATCCCTTCATGTATGTATACATACATATAATATTAAGGTTCAGGGCCTGAGGAAAAACTAATTAACTAAAGAAATCAGGGGAAATTTCTTGAAGAGGATCTTTGAGTTGGGCTCAAGAGGGTGAGATATGAATATAACATTCTAGATTAGGGGTTCCTAGAAAACATTCCAAATACAGAAAAGGGCACAATAATTGGACCATACCTCTGTTATCTCACACACTCACTGCTTCTGGTTCTCTTCGTTTTTTAAACATATATATCCTTGGCAATAGAATTTAAAATCACATGATGCATAGGAATCATTGCTAATGTGTTGTCTAAATCTACCACCATGTATCATTCCATTGTTCTCTGTGGTCACCTGAAATGCTAATTCTTCTGAAATCATGATAGCCTGTGATTCACAGCCATATAGCATTCCCATGATAATATCAAGATCTTTAAGTCTGTTTTTTTTTCTTTTTGTTTTAATCTGGGAGCAATTTAAGATTCTATAGTTTCTAAGTCTTCTCCCTTGCTTTCTCCCTTGCCATCTCTTGTATCTGTTCATTTGTCTCCATTCACAAACCACTACCCTAGTTCATCCCTGCATCATCTTTTACCTACATTATTTTAAAACTCTCAACAACTGTTTTTCTCCACCCCCCCCCCCCCAAGTCTTTCCCCCACTCTCTAATCCATCTTTCACACAAGGGGCTATTGCTAAAGAATAACTCACTCCCCCTATTCAAGAAGCCTCAGTGACTGCCTTAAGCCCCAATAACAAAAGAGACTCCTCTTGTGCTTCATCTGACACTCTGACTTCAACTCACCTTGCGAGGATTTTTATACATGACTCCTTTTCACTTAAACTATGATCTAGTCAAATTGATGTTTTCTCAGTCCCTAACACATGACTTTACAAAAACTGTCAGACATTCATAGAATTCATTCCCTCATCATCTCTGTTTCTTAGAATATCAGTTTCCTTCAAAATTTAATTGGTGATCCTGATTCTTGAATCAGTTGGTGCCTGCCCCTCCCCAAATTATCCTACATTTACTTTGTATTTGTTATACAATTTATATGTGATTGTATTGTTTTTCTCCAATGGAATGAAAGTTTCTTGAGTACACTTATTCATGTACTCTCCCCTATAGAATGGAAATTCCTTAAGGGCAGACTAATTCATTTTTGTCTTAGCACTTAATAAATGCTTACCAATGGATGGACTGAAAATCAACCCAAAAAGCAATCCAAACTGCTAACCTACTTCTAGTGTTTCGACATAATGAATTTTTATGGATTAACTCAATGAATTGTCCATTCAAATAAATTCATATCATCATCTAGATCATATGAATTTTTCCTCCCAATTTCTTTTCCCTAAATAGATTGCTAAGTGTCCTTCCTTAGGCAGCTAGGTGTACAGTGGATAGAGCAGCAGACCTGGAATCAGGAAGACTTACCTTTCAAAGTTCAAATCTGGCCTCAGAACCCTACTTAGTGTGATCATAAGCAGGTCACTTAAACTGTTGGTCTAGGTTTCCTCAACTCCAGCTTTGATTTGGAGAAGGAAATGACATACCAAGAAAATTCCAAATGGAGTCAGGAAGAATTGGACATGACTGAAGAAGAAGCCTTTATTGTAATTATCAATGGCATTTGGTTAAAGAGTCTCAGCATAACAATATCTAAAAAGTGAAGTACCTGGATAATTTTCCCTTCTAGAAGAAATTTCTCTGTTCTTTGGATTTAGGACAACTTAATTGTCATGTTTTTGTGCACCAGAATTATATGTTGGGAGATTTTATTTATGACCCTCTTGAAATCGAGTGTTCTTAATGTTTCATGAAATGTTTTATAACTTATGGACCCATTATCAGAATAGTATTTTTAAATGTATAAAAAGTCTATAAGAATCCAAAGGAAGCCATTTATGTTGAAATGCAATTTTCAAAATAATTTTTAAAAGCAAGGTCACTAGACCCCAAGTTAAGAATTCTTGATCGAGAGAGTTCATCATTAAGGATGAAATTAGAATAGAAATAGAATAGAATAGAAATAGAAATTAAATGGTATAGATTATCCTGATTTGAGAAATGGTCAAGTGGGAGTGGGACGTTGCTCAGATGACTAAGAGCTTCTATGGTTGGCAACTGGAATACTTTTAGCAAACCATTTTTTCATAGTATAGAAATAACTCAAGTTTGATCTATTTTAACTGAATTTCCTAAAGAAAGTTTTATTGTTCTTAACATAATGTTGTAATTTCAGCACCATGCTAGGATTTGTAGCTGGTAACTTAATTTTTAGGGATAAGTTTTAGGGATAAGATTTTTATTGTAAAAGACAGGAAATTAATATTTGGCACCTACTTTATAATCAAGTGCACATTTGTTTATCTCATTTTAATACACTTTTATTTCAGTTTTTATCAGCTCTTTTCAATACCCAGAGCTACATAGATAAAAATCATCCATATAAAAATCAAAGTTTTAGATACTACACTCAATCAAGTAATATTAAGATGAGACAAAGTATTCTTTTGCAAAGCAATTAGTCTCAAGAGAGTCGTGGATATATGCTCCAAAGCAGAAGGGGTATGTACATTAGGAAAATTCTTCCCCATAAAAATGCAAAGTGTTTTTTTCCCCAACAAAAGCTTCTATGCTAGACACCTCCTCAAAGCTTCAATTAACCTAGCCAAACACCATGGAAGATAAAATCAGATTAAAACTGAATCATGGTACCTGGTCAAATACTTTCCCAAACAAAAACATAAACAAAATAGGCTATAATTCCTTTCTAAAGATGCCAGATGCCTCAGCTCAAAAGATATAAACTGTTTTCACAGTTGGAGCCATAGAGACAATAGTAGTTCTAATCTGTTCTTTGCTTTCTCAGATTAAAACTTCCCCTAGCCTCAGTTATATTTTCTATGTTTTGCTTCACTGTCATTCTTTCTGGGAGGTATTAAGGGGGGATAGGTAGGTATGTATTAAGTGCCTACTATGTACCAGATAGTGTGACAGTTTTTAATAGTATCTCATTTGAACCTCACACCAGCTCTGAGGGGAAAGTGCTATTATTGTCCTCATTTTCAAGGAAACTGATGATAGGTTAAGTGACTTGCCTAGTGCCACACAGATAGTAAGAATAAGGGGCTGAATTTGAACTCGAGACTTCAGGACTCCACATCAAGTTCTCTATTCACTGTAACTACTAAGGAATTTTAGGTTGCCTCACTCTACTCTGACTCCTCTTCATCCTTTGAAATCAAAATTCAGTATATCTTAATAAACACCAGTAGATTATATGAAGTCATTGGATCATTGTGCTAACAAGACTTACAGGGGTCTCTAATTCAGCCTTCTTATTTTATAGATAAGGAAACTGAGGCTTAATGCATTTCAGTGCTTTTTCTAAAGTCATAAATAAACTCTCAATGACAACATTTGAATTGTGATCCATCTTTCTCCAGATACAGGGAACTTTTCTCTGCATTACCCTGAAATGTCTATTGGAAGAGGAAAGATCAGGAAAGCTACCACCTGAAGATACTAATCTTGATCAGTTGTGAAATAAATGGTTTCCTGTGTAACTTGTGCCTAAAGGAAATTAGGGCAAGTCCTAAAAAGAAGTATAATCTATGCTGACTAGTCTTTCTTTTCTCTTTTGGTTTATTCTTCAAACAAATTAGGTTTGTGGAGGGATCTAAATAAAGCTGATAATTATAGTTCTTGTTGAACATTTCATCAATTCTACAAAACAAACTCTGTGCCTAATAGATTGTGAGCTCTTTGAGGGAAGGTTCTGTTTTCTCTCTATTCCCATTGCTTATTTACACAGATTGATGTGTAGTAAGGGCTTAATAAATGGTTATTGCTTTGTTTTTTTTTAAATCAGTTGACTGTGCATCCTTCAGAATACTTAACATTAATTAGCCCATGCAAGTAATAGTCTACCAATAACTGTTTGTTTAATTAATGATTGCAAGCCTGCAGGCCTATCCAGATGCCTCATCATGACTCAGGGATGACCCAGAGTTCTCAAAATCTATTCCAGTGGAACACAAGTTCTGACAGGCCCTACAAAAATAGAAATCCTTCAAATTTAGGTGTGGGGAAAAAAACTAAATATATACATATTCTCTCTCAAAAAATAGAAATTTTCTGAAAGTCGGTGAAGTTTTAACTACTAACATTTAAAATATTTACATATAAATATGCACATATCTGAATACATAGACACACACACACACACACACACACACACATATATATATATATATATATGGCAATAACAACTTACAAAGTCCATATATTCAGATATGACAGACCTTTGTGAGCATTATTGGTAAAGGATGTGTTCAAATTGATTGATGAATTTATACTGAATTGTTTCAGCAGTAATGACCAGGATAAGAAGAAAAGGTGATTTGTGTTCTTTTTTCAAATCAGAAGGAGAGGCTATTGGGACATTGGAGGGAAAGGAATTTGTCCAGTTCAGTGGACTGATGTGGAACTAGAAGGCCAAGCAACACTTTTACAGGCCAAATCACTGCGGCTCAAATTCAATTTTATGCATGGAATTTTCATTGGCTCCACTCTTATAACTATTGCCAGGTCTCTCCACCTGCAAATTAATTTCACTTCCTTCTACCACTCTTCCCTGCATATTGCATGTATCTAAAAGTTTGCTCAATTAAATTGAATTAATCCAGTTATATATCTTAATTCCACATTGTCTCAATATGTCAAGATTCCTTAATAATAATGAAAATTATAATAGTAATGCTTCAGTATTTTGATGGATCCATCTGTGACTCCTCCCTCCATCAAAGTATATCACAACTCCTTCATACATTCTCCTTCTATGAGAACATTGTCCATATCACAAATCCTCCATAAAGAATTTCCTCTATCATGTTGGTAGGCTTCCTCTTGTTCTTTTAATATCTTGTGAGTACCATGGTTCTCGGCTTTCCGTTATTCCTCAGCCTCATTACATTACCTTTTTTTTTTTGGTTTATACAAAGTTGTGTCAATGTTTTGTAGACCACTTCTCATTTATAAGTAGGGATATCCTGGAGCACACTCAAACCGCTGATTGAAATGTAAATTCAGACAATCTTAAGGTTCTACTTCACACCCAATGGATCAGCAAAGATGATAAATTAGGAAAATGAAAGTCTTTGGAAGGACTGTGGGAAATAGGCAGATCATGTAAGAAAATTAGCCAGCAGACAACAAAAGACTGAATATTTGTGAGAGTGGGAAGTAGAGAGGAGGCAAATCTGCTAGAAAAGAAAGTGTCATTCAATCATTTCTGCTCATAGGAGGGTTTATCTTGGAAAAGAGAAGGACTTCCTCTTCACATGAGACATAATGAAGGAAATTATGGGGGAAGAAATCTGAGTGATATGTGAACTTCACCCTGAAAATCAGTAAACACTGCAAATCAAGTCTTGATTTCTTATTTTGTTGATCATTTAAACTTAACAAAGTGATAGAGAAAATTAATGATACAGATAAAAAAAAGTTGCATCACTTTTTTTTGAGAGTCAGTTGTTAGACATTTCCCAGCACACTCCTGCTGTTCCTTGAGTACTTTTGACATGGTGTGACTACAAATGGAATGCACAATCTCTTCAGTTGTTATCCCTTGCTCCTTTCCAGTTGTACATGATCTGATAACATCTTTCACACTTTTTTTTCTTGTGCATTTCTTGGTTGGCTATATGAAATAGTTGATTGTATGATCATGATCAATTCTGAAGAAGAAAGAAAATATTTGTAATATTGAATGGGGGATGAAAGGGAAACAACAAAACATACCTGCAATGGTGGTAATTTGGTATAAGTCAAAAACACTAGCCTGTAACAAGTAGACAAATAAGATCTCCTTATAAGCTAACAAAAATAATCCCATAAAGTATAATCAATGTAAAAAAATAGAAATTAATGAAATTACACAAAGGAAGAAAAGAGAACTGGAATAACTCACAAAGATTAAGACAAAAAGAAATAATGGATTCACAAATATGTTGAATGAATAAAGATAGACAGAAAACAGAGGGCATAATTGGCCAATTGTTAAACATATCTAGTAATTGTAGAGGTTGGGACCCAAAGCTTTGCTTTGACTCCAAGACGAGAGTTCCTTCCAGGATACCTTTTACAATTTCTTTATGCTGCTTTATGCTTTACTCCCAAAACCCCAAGACCTTCAGCCACTGATCTCAGAATCATAGAACCCAGATTTTGCTCAGAAATTATTTCAGTGACCACCTGATCCAACCTAAACACAAAAGGAATCTGAATGTCTCACTGCCTAGAGAGCTAATAGCTTCTCTAAGCCCATGGCCTTACACCCAGTTCAGATGTACAATTCAGACCATGCCTGGGAGTCATTTGTTGAACAAGAATTTTTAACTACCTACAAAATTTGACTTTGGAACCTAGGACCTCTCAATATACTTGTAAGAAATATAGTTATAAAAAATTTAGATATCAGAAAATGTTCATCTTTAATTCAAATGTCCTTAATTACAGAAAGAATCCATAGCATTGAGAGACAGCTTTACTGGTCTTAACACATCCTTGATACATTCTCCTCCCTCTAACCATTAAGGAAAAGGAATTTATCTTAACTCCTATCTGCAGGCATGATCTTCATTTGGGGTTGTTTCTGCTTTTCCAGGATGGTGGAGCTCTCTCTACTTCCAAGAGAAAATCAAGCATCTATGGCCAGCTTAGCAAATACTCAAGACTTACCAGGCATTTACTTTCTTTTCTCTGGAGTTTTAGAATCCAAAGCTAGCATCTGATGAAGCTGAATGGGACCTTCTCCATTAACCTAGCAGGCTATTCTGTATTTTTAGTGAAGAAGCTCTTCGTGATCTGTTTGCAATTGGTTGTTGACTGCCTGTTATTGTTTCTGTTGTGTTGTTGCCATCATCCTTGATGATAATAATGTAGATGATGGTGATGATGATGATGATGATGTAAACGATGATGAGGATGACTTAGATGGTGCTGCCATTGTTATAATTGTTTCTGGGCCAAGTTGACTTTTTATCTTATGGTTCCCAGGAGTTATATTTGATTCTGGTTTTATAATTTGTTAATTTCTACCATTTCCCTCTCCTCTGATGTTGATTCTCATTGGTTAATTCCCAGGTTTTATCAACCAAATAATATTTCTGCTGATAGTGGCTAAATTTCTCACTTCATTCTCCCATGGATTATCCCAAGGCAAGGCCTTCCCTAGGTAATGAATAATACCTAGGAATCTCAATTAGTAAAGTCTCCAATGATAAAGATGCTACCAGATTAGGGGAGGACTGGGATACCAGGATAATAATGTGGCTAAAGTAGCATGTTTGAAACTGGAATCAGAAAGATTTGAGTTCAAAACCTGTCTCAGACATTTCTGGCTATGTAACCTCTGGGAAAGTCATTCAATTTCTTTAAGTTTCATTTCCCCTAAATGTAAAATGAAGATAATAATAGTACCCCCTTTCACTGGGTTGTTGTGAGAATTAAATGTAACATTTGTCATTTAAACAGCTGAAATGATCTGTTACCAAGCAAGTATGGCATATATTCCTTGGTTTAACTTTGATCCTTAAAACTTCCCCTGGTAGCTAAGAGAAACGTTGATGCTGATGTTAGTCCTTCATTCTTGAAGAAGATCATGACATCAAGGAGGAGATGCCCTAAGATGCACAGAAAGTAGATTGACACCTGGTCATCCATAACTAGTGAAGATCCCATAAATAATGTTCTCAACATCAAAGGCCTTTGCATTGTCAAATACTTTAATGTCACAAATGGATGTGCTTTTATCAATGGGCAATCTTCTGTAACTTAGGAACATTGGGTCTTTTCATCTGACAATTGAAACTTCTTTTCTGAGTAGTATCAACGTATTAGTTTGAGAACTCCTTTAGAAAAGGGAATGTCTTGAGTTTATATTTATATCTAGAAATTAGCACAGTGCTTTGCATAGTAAATGTTTAATAAATACATTTCTAAACTTCATTATTCATTTCATGGTTAGATTAGATTCAGCCCCAAAGAAAAAATAGATTCTGATATGAATTCTGCAATACAGACCCACATACATAAACCATGTGATCACATTTTTAGAACTAAAAAGGACCTGAGGGATCATCTAGTCCAATTCCATCATTTATGGATGAGAAAACTAAAGCCCAGCATGGGGAAGTAGATTGCCTATGGTCACACAGGTGGTAAGAAGCAGAGCCAGAGATTCAGAGCTTGGCCCTCTAATTCCAAACACTTTCCCCTCACCAAAGTGCTTCTTATTTATTAATGTAGTGAACTCTACCCAAATACACAGATATGCAACAATAGCCAGTACTTTATAGTGTTTTGGTTCAGAGACAGTGTAGCACATTGAAAAGATTACTTATTTGGAAACCAGGACACCTCATTGACTATCCTAGTTCTGCAATTATCAAAATGTATGTGACCCTATCCAAGTCACATTCTTCATGGAACCTTGATGTCTTCAACTTTGAGATCAGGTTGGGCAGAGAAAAAGACTTTTTAAGGGAACTTTTCAGCTCTAACATTGCATGTGTCTTTAGGTGTGATGAGCCAGAAGGAAAATAGTTTTGAGTGCTAGCAGCCAGTCTCACAAATCATTTGGGAGCAACCCAGAGGGAAACTTCTGGCATGTGCTCCATCTGACACCTGTGCTAGAACTGTGGGGTCCCCTGACAGATGCTACAATCAATTCCAGGTAGATAAAGCTAGCCTCTTGTCTGCTTAGTCTGTATATTTGTGCACAGCAAATTTGCTCATGAAATAACCTCATGTAGTTTATTGTGTGGCTTGACACATCCTTCTCCCATTCCAACCTTCCAGATTTGAGTTGGCTTTCCAAAGTGATGTTGATTGATTCCTCTTATTCAATTTGAATTAAATGTCCAGAAAGGTAGTATAAACTGCCACCCAACCTTTATGCATTCCTTCCCCTAGTCTGTTTCCTCTGATCCTTTTGACTCCATTTGCTTCACTATTGCTATTCATTTAACTGTTCCATTTCTATTTCCTACTTTTCTCCCAAAACATACCATATGCCTCTCTGACTGTTGGGACCACAAAACTAAATCACTGAACCTTCTCATTTCCTTCATTTAGAAGTTTGCCACCTGAGGTATAACCAGGGCAGGGAAGTAGACACTTTGTCTTCAGTGTCAACTCAGGGAAAGAATTTCCTTTTTTGATTCATTTTATACCTTTGAGTCCAAAGGAGATTAGGAGGGGGATTAGGAAGGAAGGAAGTCCCCAGGAGAGAGGAAATGGAGTAGAGTTCCCATCTGGTAGAGGACGAGGACAGCTAGTGATACAGAGTTAGTCCCGGAGTCAGACATTTACTAACTGTGTGATCCTGGGCAAGTCACGTAAACTCTGTTTACCTTAATCCACCAAAGAAGGAAATAGCAAACCACTCCAGTATCTTTGCCAAGAAAGCCCATAATGAAGTTACAAAAAGTCCAATGCAACTGAACAAAGACTGAGGATAGAGAAGTGCCATCTTTTATCCTCTATGGTTGACTATACTATACATCCTGCATCTCCAACTTGTTTTGTCCCAATGGGGAAAAAGAAAAAATCCTAATTTTGTCTCTGATATCCAAAATCCTACCTTTTTTCAGAACACTTCATTTGATATGTATTTAAGTCTAAATATCTGATAAAAATGATATTCAATATTCATTCTTCTAGTTTTATACTGATCTTGCAATTTTAACCTAATGGCTGCCATAGTATGAATGAAAGCATATCTTACATCCCTATAGTGACTGGTGTTCCACTAGACATCTAGAATTTCTTCAAGAGTGGTAGGCAAAGGACCAATTGTTCAATCACATCTGCCATAATTTCTGATGAATTCTGATGCTTATCTTTGCTTTTCAGATTAATGGAGCTTTATAAATTCATACAGATGGTCTTCCCATTAACTAGATTTCATTCAGAATATTTTCTCTTATTTATTGCATAGGCTGGTCTGAATTATTCAGTGCCCCTCTAAGCAGATAAGAAGAAATAACCAGCCAAAACCCTTACGCCCTGAGGAAATGAAATCTCAGCCCCAGACGGTGTTTACCTCCCAAATAGCTTTGTTGTTTTAGTTGCTTTCTTGTCTCTATGAACATGTGCTCTGGGTTTGACGGAAATAGTTAACTTCCACATGAGACCTATTCCTGAAATCAGTAGGAAGGGAGTTCTGAGAAAGCTGAAGTGCCGAGTAAATACAATATTTCCTTTCTGCAAACAAGAGGAGCTAAAGAAAGCAACAGTGAGAATGGGTTTAGGATCTTCCTGAGAAGAATCCCTGGAAAGGACTGAGCAAATGACTGTTAAAAGTTCCTATTTTTCTTTCAGCGACCAGAAGAATAAGCAATGGCAACCAAATAAATGCTGTGTAACAACAACAACAATTAGCATTTTGATATCACTTTAAGGCTTGCCAAGCACTTTATATAAGTTATCTTACTTCATTGTTAGGAATTTTTTTAAAAATCATAGAATATTATCAAACCTGGAAAAAGTTCTTAGATATCACCTAACATAACCTCATTTTACAGATTTTCCTCCAAGGAAAATACTAAAAGAAATATATTCTGTCTTTGCATTTAAATTATTGAGGATAATACCTTAGATTTCCCTGGTTTTCCTCTTGCCTTTCCTGGGAGATTCTGAATTAGAATTAACCAATTTATTGTTGAAGAAAAATATCAATATTTTATTTTGTTTTTTTAAACACTAGTCTAGAATGATATTTCTGTTTAATTTGACTTTAATCCGATTCTGTATCTTTTCTGCCTTCAAAAAAGATCTCCAAGATGCATAGTTTCTTCAAGGCTTTCAACACATCTCTAACCCAGGATAACTGGGGGGAACCTTTACAAGAATCCAGAGTACCTGGGTAGTATGAATAAAGCTCCAGACCTGGAATCAGGAAGACCTGAGTCCAAGAACAACCTTAGCAACCTTGGGCAAGTCACTTAATCTTGTTTGTCTCAGTTCCTCATATATAAATTGAACTGGAGAAAAAAAAGGCAAACCACTTCAGTATCTGTCAAGAAAACCCCTAAACTATTACAGGACTCCCAAAGAAGAAAATCACATTTTACTGTGATATAACATATAATAGAGTTTTGCATTAATATTTATCAAAATAAATAAATAGCATTGAACACCATCCCATTCTTCCAGCATCATTTCTCTGGAAGAATTAATAGCACTGCTTATATATATACATAGATATAGATATAGATATAGATATAGATATAGATATAGATATAGATAGATATAGATATAGATATAGATATAGATATAGATATAGATATAGATATAGATATAGATATAGATATAGATATAGATATAGATATAGATATAGATATAGATATATTACGAATTTAAATGAATTAGAGACAGCAAGAGTGTTTTCCTTTCAGTGGAAGGGTGGGAACTTCGCCTGGTGACTTAGCACAGAACCCCCTGACTCAAATCCATTTTACATGCATGTCATGGCTTTACCTTCCTGATGTTATAGTCTTCTTCAAAAATGGACAAACCATCCACATCTT
This sequence comes from Macrotis lagotis, assembly GCF_037893015.1. Classification (NCBI taxonomy): domain Eukaryota; kingdom Metazoa; phylum Chordata; class Mammalia; order Peramelemorphia; family Peramelidae; genus Macrotis; species Macrotis lagotis. The sequence continues at coordinate 116,370,352 of NC_133662.1, forward strand.
TAGTCCCCCCTCTACTTCTTCCTCCTCCGTAAAGCCTTCCTTCACTGTCTTTGCTCCAAAATAATTTCTTCCATTTCTGAATTTCTATGGGACCTGCCAATATAATTCATTTGGGCCCTTGTAGGACATACCATTTTATGTGTATAATTTCTCCCAACCTGCTTGTAAGCTTTCTAAGGGCAAGACCTGTATCTCATATTTCTCTTTCATGTCCTTTAAAACAGCCCCAAGCATATGCTATGTATTAAAGAAACCTTTAATTTCATTGTAAAGTATATTAGGATTCTTAAAACATCCAGAGGATTTAAAATTTTTTTTTTTGCAAATCACAAAAATCCAAGTGAGATTTTTATGAAAGGCATGTTTTCTGAAAACGAAACTGAAGAAATCAGCCAAAGAAACAAACCGGTTCTTTGTTTCCCCATCACTACGTGTTCATTTGTTGCACTGTTTGACATATTTTCTGAATCTAACATATTGGAAGTTGCCCCCCATGGCGAATAACAGCTCAGAGACCAGCTGTCTCATGCCAAGTTCAATTTCCAATAGTTGGTGGTAACCATGTTAAATAAGATTTCAGAAGACTTTCAAAAGCAAAACCATTGCCTCTGTGCCATTAAAGAAGGGAAGAGAAGAAGCATTTATTATGATAATGTACCAAACACCTTAAAAATACCACCTAATTTGGCCCTAAAAAATAACCCTATGAAATAGGTGTAATTTTGATCCCTATTTTACAGTTAAGTAAACTGAGGCAAGCAAAGGTGAAGAAGTAACTTGCTTAGGTTCCCATAGTTAATAAGTATCTGAGACCATATTTGAATTCAGGACTTCCTGCCTCCAGGTCCGGCCCTCTCTATCCCTCTCTATCCTCTAGCTGCCATTGGAAAACAATTAAGTAGTGAGTTGATTTGTCTTTCCATTCCTGTTGACAAAACAGTATAGAGACATCTAAAGAAGAAACATCTTTAAAAAATTTTATAGTGATCTTGTAGTTGCTACAAAAGTTAGACAAGTGTTCAGAACCCTTGGGACCAGTTATAGTTATGGGGAAAGAAATAATGAGAAGGTTTGGGAAGATGATTTCCAAGGTCCTTTTGTAATTCTATGTTCCATAAGTCCATGGTATTTTCAGAATCTACCAAGTAGACTGTCTAGTTTAAGGTTCAGGTCTAGCTAGCTGTTCATGTCTGATTATTCACCTAAGATTACACCAATCAATTTGTTGAAGACCTGTCTGCTAACTTTTGACCTCAAGACTCTATATACAGGGGATGGCTAGGTGGTGCAGTGGATATAGCACCAGTCCTGGAGTCAGGAGTACCTGGGTTCAAATCCAGTCTCAGAAACTTAATAATGACCTAGCTGTGTGGCCTTGGGCAAGCCACCTAACCCCATTTTCCTTGCCAAAAGAAACCCTTAAAAAAGACTCTATAAACAGATAATGCTTATTTCTTGCTCATTGAACTCTTAATCAACTAGCTCAAGAGTTTTCTCAAACCCTGAATCTAACAGGAATAAAAGCTAAAATTTATATGGCATTTTAAAGCTTACAAAGTGTTTTCCATACATTATCTCATTTGAGGTTCACCACAATCCTATGAAGTAGGTCCTCCAGGCATTCTTATCCCCATTTTATAGGTGGGAAAACTGAGGTTTAAAGATTTTTAAGTAACTTCTCCATGGACACAGACTATAAATACCAGAGACAAGAATTAAAACCAGATCTTTCTGACTTCAATTCCAACACTTCATCTATTAAACCATCTCTCTCTTGCTAACTTGCCCAGTCCTGACAAACACATCAGGGCTCTTCCTAAAGTTAAATACTGTAATAATTTTTTTAAAGGATTTCAGAACTCACAAGTACCTAAAGCATTTCTACTTTCACAGAAGAAAAAAAATAAAAATGCTAAGGAACTGTATCCCTTTGTATGCTTTTGGGTAACCGTGTGAAATGTTTGGACCTCAGTGTTATAACTTTTATAAAAAGGGAGTCCCTAATTTTTACCTTGGAATTTCCACAACATGTTTGATACTTTTCTGGAATCTCTCATATTTGAAAAGAACTCAGAGAAATCACTCATATTTCCTGTCTCTTGTTAGTTAAAACATCATAGCAGCCTTGTAAGGAAGAAGGGGATACAACTGTTATTATCCTGCCTAGAAAACCACGGGAGGGTAATGAGTGTTAAGTAATAATAGCAACCAGAATAATGAGATTTCACAGAGGGAGGAACCTGGGTCTGGGGTTCACTGTTTTGTATAAACTCAAACTCCGAATCTAGTGTCAGGGACAGGATTAGAGCTAGAGGGATCCTGAATCATTCAGTTTAATCACCTTGAATTCCCCCCCACACCCCCACCAATTCTCAGCACACCAAGTATGTGAATCTGTGCACTAAGGAACACACATCTGTCATATGTTATTTACTTCCTTCTCAGATAAAATCATCTAGTTCATAGCCAACTCCATTGTAACTAAAATCAACAGTAACAAGTTATAAGAATTTAAGAAGATAATGATTTCTTGAAAGTTTGCTTCATTGCTAATTAAGATGCCTTTCCTTCCATCCTGGTGATAAATCTTTATGGGCTGAGGAAGCACACCCTACATTTTGGCTCTTTTCACACTAGTTGTATCCAAGACTAGATCATTATCTGGCTCATCTCCATTCTGGATTCATTCTTTGTAATTATTCTTTAATTTAACTTTAAGTTGGACTTTATGGAGAACAAAAAAACACATACATATATATGTATACATAAATATATTGTGTGTATGTGTATTTTTGTTGTTGAGTCATTTCAGTCATATCCAACTCTTCATCATTTGGGATTTTCTCAGTGAACATACCGGAGTAGTCGGCCATCTCATTTTATAGGTGAGGAAACTGAAGCAAACAGGATTAAATGACATGCCTAGGGTGATACAGCTAGTAATATCCAAATTTAAACTCATGAAGTTTAGTCTTCCTAATCCCAAACCTAGTGCTCTATCCTTTGAGCTACCCAGCTGTCCTGTATATATCTATACAATAATTTGCGTGCATATATGGAATAGAAATTACATATATATATATGTATATATATATATATATACATGTATATATGCTACAACAATTATGAAATTGGACTTTTCAAAAAAATAATTGAGAACTTGATGAAATGATGCAGAGTGAAGTGAGTAACGATTACTAGAGCAATGAAGCAATGACACTTGAATGTAGGAGGTAGCCAAGAGTGGTGGATAGAAAGTAGGAAATAGCATAGCTCTGTCCCTAGCTAAACTCCACTGGATAGCCATGGATGAGTCTTACTTCCTTATTTATCCATCCCCATCCTGTTTCTCTTCATTGACATAACTAAAGACTTGGCTCCATGTCTTGCCTTACTTGTTTCCCACTGTCAGCACCCTCAGTCCTTTTCTGGGTTCTCTCTTCAAATCATTTCCTGTTGAAAGAGAAATCAAATTGTCTCCTACCCTCATTCCTGAAACCAATACATAATATTTTCTGTTTTTATTAATATTTGATCACTACTAATCACATGTCAGAAAATGTTCCAAGGATTAATTTTAATATAAAAATTGCAAAGTTATATCTTAAAAGTTAACCTTGATCTATATGTAAAACTGCAAGAATGACAGATTGAAGCCATTAATTAATTCCTCAAAAATATATCAGTCAAATATATGAAAGTGAGCCATTAGCTTAGATCCTTACCAATCATCTGATTTAAATTTTGAGAAATTGGCTAAGAACATTATGTGGAGTTTGAACATTATGGTAGAATTTTATAATATGGCATTGAAATGTTTACAAAATTACATTGGTAAGGAAAAAAATATGCCAGGTTTACCCATACAGGGAACAATCAGGTTATTTTCCTTATCCTTCTTTTCCCAATCTGACTTTTTCCTTCTTGAGCAAAAATTCTAAATCTGAGATTCACAGACCCTAGATTACAAGGGGGGTCTATGACTTTGAATGGAAAAATTTACATATTTACTTTCATTAACCTTTAAATGAAAATGACTGTTTCCTTCCTTCAATTATTTAAAATGTCATTTTGAGAAGAGGTCCATAGGCTATGCCAGAAATTCAAATGGGTCCATATCATAATTTCTAGAATTTGTCCCTGGAGTCAGGAAGACAAATTTTGTGCATATTGGATGCTGGATCAAGGTTAAGCCAACAAACAATTATTTAAAGCATCTACTACGGGCCTGATACTTCTTAATTAAATAATGCAATATGAAAAACAGAAGAAAGAAAAAGAAAAACAAACAAGTTAGTCCTTGCTCTGAAGGAACACATAGCCTAAGGAGGAGACAACATGCCGACAACTATGTACAAAATTAAAAAAAAAAGATACAGACAAGATAAATTGAAAGTACTTTTGGAGGGAAGGGGAATAGGGAAAGCCTTCTGGCAGAAGGTAGGATTTTATATGTTTTTTTTAACCGAAATAGATTTATTTTGTCATATGTCAGCATTCCCAGGGTCTTTTAGTGACTCCTTAGTCTGTCCAGATATAGATCCTCTGGATGGCAGAAGACACCTCTTTTCTGACTAATTCTCCAAAGATTTCTCTCATGGATTTCAGGCCATCCTGAAAAACACCTTAGAGATCCCTCTGTAATGCATTTCTCCCTATTCCATTCATTTTTTTTTCCTGTAGCCAATTTATTAGCTACTTATCATTTCCTTTACTTTAAGTGAAGCCTAATTTCACTGTCCACTGGCTTAGATTTCCCCTCAGTCTCATTCTCCCTAAGGTCTATGTATTCAAAGGTCAAATAGCTCATATAATCATTATGCTACCATATATTTGACGGTTATACTTGACTACCCTGTACTATTTAAATTAAAGGTTCCCCAATGTGATAAATTTGTTTTCCTGTTCAAAGTATTCAAAGCAAAATATTGTACCTCCCATTATGTTCCTGTTTCAAGAAAACCAGTGGTAATAGATCACATGTTGCAATGGAAAGACTAGATTTGTAGTGAGAAGTTTGAATCCTGTTTCCTCCATAGTTTACTTGTGTGTCATTGGCAAATCAATTCTCTCCCATGGTACTCAGTTTCCTAATCTACAAAATCAAATTTGGATTAGAGGACTTCTAAGGTCCCTTCCAGTTCTAGCTTCTTTTTTTTTAGAAAAATTTAATTTATTTTGAGTTTTACAATTTTCCCCCCCATTCTTGTCTCCCTCCCCCCCACCCCCCACAGAAAGCATTCTGTTAGTCTTTACATTGTTTGCATGGTATATATATATATATTGATCTCAGTTGAATGTAATGAGAAAGAAATCTTATCCTTGAGGAAGAAAAATAAAATATAAGAGATAGCAAAATTATATAATAACATAATGGGTTTTTTCCTAAATTGAAGGGAATAGTCTTTGGTCTTTGATAAAACTTCACAATTCTTTCTCTGGATACAGATGTTATTCTCCAGCACAGATAGCCCAAAATTGTCCCTGGTTGTTGCACAGATGGAATGAGTAAGTCCATCAAGGTTGATCATGTTGCTGTTAGGGTATAAAATGTTTTTCTGGTTCTGTCCTCTCGCTCAGCATCAGTTCATGCAAATCCTTCCAGACTTCCCTGAATTCCCTTCCCTCCTGGTTTCTAATAAAACAGTAGTGTTCTGTGACATACATATGCCACAGTTTGTTAAGCCGTTCCCCAGTTAAAGGATATTCCCTTAATTTCCAATTCTTTGCCACCACAAACAGGACTACTCTGAATATACAAGTGATTTTTTTGTACAAGTGATGTTTTTACCCTTTTTCATAATCTCTTCAGGGTATAGACCCAATAGTGGTACTGCCGATTCAAAGGGTGTGCACATTTTTGTTGCCCTTTGGGCATAATTCCAAATTGCTCTCCAAAAAAGGTTGGATGAGTTCACAGCTCCACCAATAATGTAATAGTGTCCTAGATTTCCCACATCCCTTCCACCATTGATCATTGGCCTTTCTTGTCATATTGGCCAGTCTGAGAGGTGTGAGGTGGTACCTCAGAGATGCTTTTAATTTGCATATCTCTAATAAGTAATGATTTAGAACAAATTTTTCATATGACTATGGATTGTTTTGATTTCCTCCAGCTCTAGCTCTTTGATCCCAGTATCACATAGTAGAAACATTTACTTCCTTAAGTTATCTCTTCTCCAATGGGACTAGCTTTCTGGATACCTTTTATTTTGGTTTTCCAGTAGAAAAATACTTAATATATATTAAATTTATTCCTCTGCTAAAGTCTTCCTTCAAAACATCATCATAGTACAAAAGATAATCATTAGATCTCCAGAACCACACCAAACGAGCAAAAGCTCCAGTGGGGCTTAGTAAGCATAAAAGACTGAATATAAGCCTAACAAAAAATTGTCTGTTATCCAAAGACCAGTCTAACTAAGCTTCCAGAGCCAGGTTGGCCACTGAAGGATGAATTTTTTGGCCTCAAAACTCTTCTAAGTTGTAGAGGACTTATGACCTATATTTCTGGAGGGAGTATGCACACTGATAAAATCACAGATTCTTGAACTATTGAGTCAATAATAGACAGTTTTCCACCCACTCCCCAAACTAAAAACCAAGATCATGGTTTCCCTAACTCACAAGGTCTTTTAATGGATGATCTAGAGAGTAGCAAATTCTTTTTCCAGAGTAATGGGAGGCAGCTGCATCAATCTGCTAAGCCTGAACAATCACAGACAAAACCATAGAGCTAATGAGGAACTCTATTAGACAATATCTAGACCATCCCTCTCATTTTTTTCTCTCTCCTTTTTTAATCCAGACCTGTGATTTCAGCTTTTGAAATAGAACTTATTTCAATAAACTTTTCCATAGATCCATGATATGGTTTCTCCCTCCAATGGTGCAGCTTAGTAGCCACCTGCATTTCTTAACTTGTTCTTCTCTTCTTCATGTATTCCAGCACATTCTCTATAGGGTTTCACTTAACATATTGGGTGGAGGCCTTTCTCTAGGTCTCTTGATTATTACATAACTACGAAAGCAATATAAGGACTTCCTGCCCATTATCCCTTGCTTTCCTACATGATGGGAATCCCATTTGTGAGATCTTTTAATAATTTTTCCACAAAATTAGTTGACTGTAATATATAATAGGGGAAGAGATAATAAGCATTAAGGGCCTATTAAGTGTCAATCATAATGCCATGTAGTCTTTACAGATATGATTTTATTTAGTCTCTTTATTACCTCAGAGCATCTCTCTAGTGGCCTTTGAATTATCCACAACTTTACTTATCTTTTAAATTTTGGTATTCAATGATTCAAAATCACATAAAGAGTAATGGTATTTAAGGAGATGGGATTTTATTTCAGGAAAAATTTGGGGTCTTATGGAGTATTAGTTCATTCAATACAAGGACTGTTTACAGAGTCTTAGTATCTCCTCACCTACTACAGGTCTTTGCATGTTGCTTTAGTCATGGACTTTAAAAAGTCCAACTTTTTAAAAACCCAACTGGGATTTTCTTGGCAAAGATACTTGAGTGTTTGCCATTTCCTTCTCCAACTCACTTTACAGATGTGGAAACTGAGGTTTAAGTCACACAACTTGTAAATTTCTGAGGTCAGCTTTGAGCTCATGTTTTCTTGACTCTAAGTCCTAGAACTCTATCCCTTCCTTACCTACCTTTGCATGTTAAAAAAAAAATAAATAAATGTTTTTTGAACAACTAATCAGATAAATTAAAAGTTGCACAATTTCTCAAAAGCATCCTAGCTTATTCTCTTCCTACTCTTCAATTCTGGGTCTAGTACATTGCTCCCAGACAGTATTTATCTAAGATAAATGCATTGATAGATCATCTCTGAGCCTTCTATTCAACTGTATATTTTAATCTATTCAATAAGCATATATAATCATTTGATTTTTGCTCTGTAGGTAATAAGAACAAACTCTTTTGACTAACATTGTTAATGGGAGAATACTACCTAATCAAGTATTAAAAAAATAGAATTGAGTAGTGAAAAACACTTAATTGGGGATCAGAAAATCTAGATTTTTAGGTCTATCTCTGCTACCATATTAAAAGTCTGACTTTATACATATTATGTAGCACTAAGTCTCAGCTTTTTCTCATTTGTAAAATAAGCAGTATGGACTTAAATAAAATTTTAAGTTCTAAAATTCTTTGAATTATAATGCAGAGGTAACATGGTAAAGTGGTTGGAATACTAGATTTGGAATCAGTGGGTCTGAATTCAAATCCCGATCAAAATTCTTACCATCTTGGAAAAGTTTTTTAACCATTCTAGACCTCACTTATTTAATCTGTAAGTTTGGAGATTGAATTAGATGGACTCATAATTCAGAGACAAAAGATTGTGAATCTTGTCCAAACTAGCACTATATATGTATTACCCACAAAGTAACCATGAGAGGAACAGGAAATAGTGGACTGATAATTTGCTGTTTTGGATGACCAAAAACAATGCTGCATCTTCATATATGAATCAATATCCTCTTTTACCAAAGATCTCATGAGTCTTCAAGATTCAATAGCCATGGGGGCGGCTAGGTGGCACAGTGGATAAAGCACTAGTCCTGGAGTCAGGGTTCAAATCCAGTCTCAGACACTTAATAATTACCTAGCTGTGTGGCCTTGGGCAAGCCACTTAACCCCATTTGCCTTGCAAAAAACCTAAGGGAAAAAAAAGATTCAATAGCCATTGCTTCTAGAATGGAAGAAGTATAGTCTCCATAAGGTGCAAAAGGTCTGCATGGTGCAAAAGCATCAAACCCAATATCTGTCATTAGTAAGTGGAGGATGAATTGTCGATAATAGAATTGTAGGAATTGTATAATTGTACAATTGTAGAAATGTACAAAAGATTGAGATTAGCAGAAGATGAGGATAAAACTTCCATGTTCAAACCCTAAAGGGATAACATGTTATAGTGGGAAAGCCCTTGGCCTCCATGGTCATTTCCTTCCTTTTTCTTGCTGTACCTACCTCAAAAAGTTGCCGTGAGGACCAAATAAATGACATAATATCTGTAAAGCAAAGTGAAGTACTCAATAAATGTTTAATCCTTTATCATTTTCTTCTATTCATCTTTTTTCTTCCTTTTTTCCTTCTTTTTTTGTTTCCTTACTTCTTTCTTCCATTTTTTCCTTCAATCTTTTCTTCTCTATTCTTTGTCCCGTTGAACCAACTTCACCATATTTCCTCAACTAGAACCTGACTGGGTAACTCATACTGTGGAAAGTCCACAAAACTCTTGTATGAATAGCAATAGTAAACCAAAGACTTGTAAGAAATATTGTCTAGATAAAACATAACACCTGTGCCTCCCTGGCAGTACTATCATATAATTAATGGTATAGAAGTGCTTAGAGAAATCAATGCCACCTTTTTAGATTTTATATTTTGCCTTCCTTCATATCTCATTCTTTGGTATGGAATATGTCTGAATGAATTCAGTGAACCAGATTTATAACTACCACTATACTTAAATATCAACAGAAATTTCATGTTTTACTGGATGTCTTTCCCAACTACTCTGTGTTTATTTGTTTGTCTGTTGTCCCTGCCATTAGACTTTAAACTCTTTAAACAATCATTTGCTTCTTTATATCCTCAGGTCTTGGACACTGAGAATGTTTTTAAATTTTAATTGATTGGTTGATTGATAAAGATAGCTCCTTGATTTGTGGTTGAAGCTGCTGTCTTCACTCTGTTGCCATTTGCCACTACTTTTAGAAGGTATGATTTCTGGGTTATGGACCTTTGTTTAAAAAAATATATAATAATAATAATAATAATAATAATAATGTCATCTTTTCCCTGGCCCATGCATTTCAAGACCAAGTGTCAGCTAAGGTTAACAACAATGTTTGTCCTTTGTTTCTGAAGAAGATCATGACATCAGAGAGGTGATGCCATGACAAGCACATGAATTAGACTTGAGTGAGAAAGCCTTATGTTTTCGTCTAGAGCCATCTAGGTCCAGTGGCTAGATAGGAATCAAGTTGACTGGAAATGACCCTGGATGCGAGGCAATCAGGGTTAAGCTATTTTTCCAAGGTCACACATCTAGTACTGGTCAAATGTCTAGTCCTCCTGACTCTATCCACTATGGCAAAATGCTCTATCCACTGCACCAAAGTCATACCTATGCCTCTCTACTTAAAATTTAGTTTTCTGTTCCCTGATATATTTCTTCTAACATTCCTGATTGCAACTTTTTTTCAGTTAAAATAATCACATAAATTCTTTTAGGTCACAATAGTGAATGTCCCTCAAACCCACCAATGTAATGAACGAACTTTATCATGTATTTAGTGCAAAAAGGGCAAGACTCCCCATATGCTTAGTGAGAAAAATTCTATGACCTGAAACTGAGTGACAATAATGGTCAAACCAAGAAAATTTTCTAGGGGGAAAAAGACCAAAATCATAACAATTATTGGGAAGCTTGAATTTTGGAACCCAACTAAAGAGTTATATTACTTATTAAGAGAAATAAACATTTTACACTAGAAGAAGACATGAAGAGAAAGTGCCAAGTGCCAAGTTCTGAGTTTCATCTTTTGTTGTGTGGTGGTAGATTTCATAATAAAACAATTAAAAAATTGAAAACGATAATAATAGCTGTCTATCAAAGTAGAACCAAGTTCAGTTATATAAAAGAGACTTTTCTTGCTGACATAAGGAGGCACAGAATCAGATTGTTCTAAGCACTCTTCTAATTCTATATGACCTAGCTAAATTTACATTTTTATAGATTTAAGTGAGGAATGAATTAAACAGGTATTATTAACCTTTTGTAAATCAATGATCCCTTTGGCAGTCTGGTGAACCCTAAGGGCCCCTTCTCAGAATAATGTTTTAAAGTAATTAAGGAAATGCTAGCTTTTAATTAGAAGTTAGTGAAAATTTATTATATGTGCATGTATTTTTATATGTATATATGTATTTATGTTTGTGTCTATATGGGTATATATATACATATATGTATGCATATATATGCGTGCATACATGGATATAGCCCATTTAAATTCCCTGATCCCCTAAAATCATCTATGGGCATTAGGTTGAAAACTTCTGAATTAAGATATATTAGAAAACTGTTAGGGACAATAAAACATTTTTTCTCTTCTATGCTTATCTTCTCAAGCATCAATATCTGTGCTTTACATTCTAAAATATTTTGCCCTATAAATGTCCTTATAATATCATAAGAATAAACTTGTCATATTATTTCTGTCATATTTTTTTCCTCTAAGATGGAGATAGACTTATTTTTCCCCTTCAATTTCTAGGTCTTATATTAGCTTTTTGGGGAGGGGAAATAAAACAGGTCATATTATGTGAAATTTTTGTCATATAGTAAAAGCTCATTAATATTTGGAAGTGTGAATGAATATGTAACTTTGATCAGTTACTGAATCAGATATGATATGGACCACACAGATGTGAGTCTTAGCTAATGAATTTTAGCTCAAAGTCTTTTGTCATACAAAAAGGTCCACTGGGGATTTCTGTAGAGTTTAAGATGCTATTGTGAAAAATTATTCCTTATTGACTGTCTTTGTTACCAGGCAGTCAACAAACAAAAAGTGCCTACTATACATAAGGTACTATTCTAAGAGTTAGAGAAACAAAAATAAATGAAGAAATAAATGTCCACTAGAAAAGACAAGATGCAAACAACTAGGTACAAACAGGATTTATACAAGGTAAGTTGGAGATCATTCAAATAAAAATTAATATAAATAAGGATAACTTATAGTCTCACTATAATGTATAGGGCTGTTATATTAGCATTTAGCAAATATGTACTGAATTCATTACGTTTATGGGTTGCCCTACTTCTAAGTATAATATTAAAGAAGTAGGTACTTTCCATGGATTCTTGGGTCAAGTAATCCTCTGTGGAGAATTACTTAAGAGTTTGCCTGCTAATTGGACATTTAAGGGATGGCCTGCTAATTGAGAGAATTGCTGAGGGTGTTATGTCATAAGGGGTAGTGGAAATCACAGTTGTTTAAAAAGATGATTGTGGGCGTATTTGTTTAAAAAGATGATTTCTCATCATGAGAAGAATTTTATGGAAGTCACTAACCCAAGGGCAGCAATTGTCTTTTATCGATCTTTATATCCCCACTCAGTGCTTGGAAAATAGTAGGTGCTTAGTAAGTAGGTGACTGATGAATTAAACCCACTGGAGAACCATGGGTTCTTATGCCATGTGTTCAGACTAAACCAGCCCTTATGGCTATCTATCCTATCTGCTCTCTCTCTCTCTCTCTCTCTCTCTCTCTCTCTCTCTCTCATCTAGCCTGTCCAAAAGTGCTTACTGCTTTTTCCCAGGAGTAGAAAAGGTTTTAATCTGTGCATTTTGCAGCCTTCTATAATAAATCTTGAGTAGTTTTAAATCCCAGGGATGGGCGCAGCTAGGTGGCTTAGTGGATAAAGCACCCGCCCTGGAGTCAGGAGTACCTGGGTTCAAATCCGATCTCAGACACTTAATAATTACCTAACTGTGTGGCCCTGGGCAAGGCACTTAACCCCCATTGCCTTACAAAAAAAAAATCCCAGGGATGTACATGAATTCACTCAGTATTCAAGGCCTCTCAATCTTAAATTTAGCAACACCAAAACTCCTCCAACAATGAATGGAAGGTCAGACCTAGAATCAGGAGGAGTCATGTTCCTGGGTTCAAACCTAGCCTCAGACACTTAGTAATTGTGTGACCCTCAGTAAATCATTTAACCCTGTTTGCCTCAGTTTCCTCATCTGTAAAATGAGATGGAGGAGGAAATGTCAACTATTCCAGTATCTTTGTCAAGAAAACTAAACAGTTATGAAGAGTTAAACTTGCCTGAACAACAAAAGTAAAAAGAATATTAGATTTCGAGTCAGAAAACCAGAATTCAACTTTTGACTACACAACTTTAGAAGATTTATAACCATAAGCAAGTCAAGTCATTTCTCTAAGCCTCAGTTTTACCATATGGAAACCAGGAATAATAATAGTTGCCTTAACTACCTCTCAAGATTGTAAGCATCAAAAGTGATAATGCATATTATTTTAATAGTTGCAAGGAATTATTTAAATGTGTCATTATTTCTAGCAAATAATGCCTATTCTTTTTTTTTTTTAGATTTTTTGCAAGGCAATGGGGTTAAGTGGCTTGCCCAAGGCCACACAGCTAGATTATTATTAAGTATCTGAGGCCAGATTTGAACTCAGGTACTCCTGACTCCAGGGCTGGTGCTCTATCCACTGTGCCACATAGCCGCCCCTTAATAATGCCTTTTCTTAATAACTGGTCTCTACATTTAGCACTCAAGATTTTAGATGATTTAGGAAAAAACTAGAATAGGTTCACCTTTAATACAAATGAGCCCTAATTTGATAACATCTAATATATACAAATATCAGACAATAAAACATAAATCAAGGAGTGATTTGTCCAATTTAAATATATACATATATATATATGTATATATATATATATATACAGATGAATATAGATGCAAAAATCTTGAATAAAATCTTAGCAAAACAGTTACAAGTTATCACTAGGATAATACATTATGATCAAGTAGGACTTATCCCAAGAATGCAGGGTTGGTTCAATATGAGGAAAACCATTAGTATAATTAATTATATCAATAGTATACCTATCAGAAATCATATGATCATATTAATAGATGCTGTAAAAGCTTTTAACAAAATAAAGCACCAATTCCTATTAAAAACACTAAGAATAAATGGACTGTTCCTTAGAATAATAAGCAGTATCTATCTGAAACCATCAACAAGCATTATATTCACTGGGGAGAGGCTAGAGGCATTCCCAATAAGATCAGGGTTGAACAAGGGTTCCCATTATCAACACTACTATTCAATATTGTATTAGAAATGTTAGCTTCAGCAATTAGAGAAAAAAAAGAAATTGAAGGAATTAGAATTGGGAATGAAGAGACAAAAATCTCACTCTTTGCAGATGAAATGATGGTCTACCTAGAGAATCCCAAGAAATCATCCAAAAAACTACTGGAAACAATTAGCAATTTTAGCAAAGTTGCAGGATAAAAATAAACCCTCATCAATCCTCAACTTTTCTATATATGACTAACAAGATACAGCAGGAAGAGCTAGAAAGAGCAATCCCATTCAAAGTAACCTCAGATAGTATAAAATACCTGGGAGTCTATTTGCCAAGACAGACTCAGAAATTTTTTGAAAATAATTATAAAACACTTCTCACACAAATTAAATCAGATTTAAATAACTGGGCAAACATCAACTGCTCATGGATAGGTCAAGTTAATATAATAAAAATGACAATTTTACCAAAACTAAAGTACCTGTTTAGTGCCCTACCAATCAAAATTCCAAAAAATTAATTAAATGAGTTAGAAAAGGTTATAAGTAAATTCATATGGTGAAATAACAAGTCAAGAATTTCCAGGGATTTAATGGGAAAAAAAGTGCAAAAGAAGGTGACTTAGGGGCAGCTACGTGGCGCAGTGGATAGAGCCCTGGCCCTGGAGTCAGGAGTACCTGAGCTCAAATCCAGCCTCAGACACTTAATAATTACCTAGCTGTGTGGCCTTGGGCAAGCCACTTCACCCCATTGCCTTGCAAAAACCTAAAAAAGAAAAAAAAAAGAAGGTGACTTATCCCTACCTGATCTAAAATTATATTATAAAGTATCAGTCATCAAAACTGTCTGGTATTGGCTAAGAAATAGAGTGGTGGACCAGTGGAATAGACCAGGTGCAAGAGCAGGAAACGATTATATTAATTTGCTGTTTGATAAACCCAAAGAGTCCAGCTACTGGAATAGAAACTCTCTCTTTAGGGGCGGCTAGGTGGCTTAGTGGATAAAAGCACCAGCCTTGGAGTCAGGAGTACCTGGGTTCAAATCCGGTCTCAGACACTTAATAATTACCTAGCCATGGGGCCTTGGGCAAACCACTTAACCCCATTTGCCTTGCAAAAACCTAAAAAAAATACTTGTTGAAACTCTCTCTTTGATAAAAACTGCTGGGAAAATTGGAAGTATGGAATAAACAGATTAGACCAACACCTCACATTCTATACCAAGATAAGATCCAAATGGATGCAGGATTTAGACATAAAAAAGCAATACTATAAGCAAACTAGAAGATCAAGGACCAGTTTACCTGTCAGATCTATGAAAGGGAAGCAGTTTTTGACTAAGGAAGAGATGGAGAACATCACTAAAAACAAAATAGATGATTTTGATTACATTAAATTAAAAAGCTTTTGCACAGACAAAACCACTGTAACCAAGATAAAAAGAAATGTAGTAAACTGGGAAACCAATTTATTCATCTTTCATTTTCAAAAAGGAACAATGACTTCCCAAGGTGATGTATTGACATGTATGTGTGTGAATTGCATTTAAGTGAGGCAATTTCATAAAGTCATGAGTCTCATTCTCTTTTCCAGAGAAAATCCAGTGTCAAGACAGAAGTCAAGATAGCTGTCCATGACCCAGGATACAGTGAATAACTTGGTACCTTTTATGTCTTGTCAAAGTCTAAGTGCTTTAGAACACCTGCTTCAGCAGCCTAATGACCAATGGAAAAAAAAATGTCATATTTACTCATTCCACACGGGGTCTTCACCTGCTTGGGATAGACATCCCCCTAACTCACCATAAAAGGTTGAGGCCCACAGATTACCCTCAACCTGGTTTAACCCATTTGCCAGGATGATTTTTACCAAAGTTGGGTACATATTATAGCTTCTTGAAGTCACAGAGGAGAGTTGAATGAAGGTAGACAATAAAGGTGGAGTCCTGAAAAAGGCCTCAAACCAAGGTACTAGACTTCCCTGAACAACCCAATGAAAATGAGCCCTGAATTCCCAATCACTTTGAATCCCTGTTTTCTTTTGAACTGGTTTTATTTCAATATGAGTCACATGACTTTGGTATAATGGCATCAATTATATAAAAAAAAGGTAAGAAGTTGCAGGCAGCATTTATTTTTCTCACAGAATCAATAAACAAATAAAACCTAATAACCACAGAGCACAATAAATAGCAAAACATCTACCAAATGACTTAATGACTCTCTATAACTTCTAATATACTCCCTGACTAAGAGATAGGATTTATCAGTGCCTAGGAGCTATAGAACTACTCTAGTTTGAGTTGTTGAATTTCCCATTTTTGCTGCTCATTGCAAAGCAGGATGAGAAGATAAAGTGGACTAGCCCCAACATGAGTAACACCACCATTGTAGATTCTTCTGTCCTTTTTCTCTCCAAGCTTGAATTCAGTTCAATTTCTAAAATTGATTATCATTCACTTCTCTTTCATTCTTCTCCTCAAAGTCTCCACTCTGTAAAGTTACCAAAAAAGGCTGGGGGGTAGGGTCGAGGGGAAGCATAACTGTAAATTAAGGTGTATTTTATGAATGTGTAGGGGCTATCCCCCAATTCTTAGAAAGTACCCCTCTTTATATCTGCATGTTAAAATCCCTCTCTTCCTTCCAGGCCTAGCTAAGGTCATACTCCTCACATCCCTTCCAGCTCTAAATCTATGATTCCATGATCCTTCATAAAACATTTCATAATTCTCCTAATTTCCTCAAATTTATCTCAGAGATATGTCTAGACCTCTCTCCTAGGTTTAACGCATTCTGCCTTTTTTATTGTATTTATCTTTAAAGGATTATATGATTTAAATCTAGGAGAGGACCTTGGAAGTAATCTAATTGAAAACTCTCATTTTATAGATGAGAAAACTGAGATTAAGTGACTTATCCAAGGTGATGTTGACATTCAAAAGTAGGTCAAAGATTTGACCCCAGGTCCTCTGAGTATAAATACCATTAGGTTATAAAGACGCAAGTCTTTGCCTTTTAAATGATAAACTCCCTGAAGACAACCTCAGATTTATAATCTGAACTATAAAATTTAGGAAAGTGGGGAAGATTTAGTAAATGCTCAATAAATGTTTGTTGACTGGAATTGAAAGACATCAGTGGTAGGGGCAGCTAGGTAGTGAGCACCAGCCCTGGTATCAGGAGAGCCTGAGTTCAAACCAGGTCCTAAACATTTCATATTTACCTAGCTATGTGACCTTGGGCAAATCACTTAACCCCATTTCCCTGCAAAAACCAAGGGAAAAAAAAGAGAAAGAAAGTGGTGCAGTAGAAAGATGCCTCAGAGGATATGGTTTTAAATCCCTGCTCTACTGCTGGCTAACTGTGTAACTTCAAGCAAATCATGTAACCTTTGGGCGCTTCATTTCCTCAACTTTAAATTGAGAGGATTGGACTGGATGATCTTCAAGTTCCTGTCCATCTCTAAATGTAAGATACCCTGAATTGAACCTTGGCAATACTCCTTTAAATGCAAAAGGATTCATTTGAATAAAGAGGGATTGTAACATTAAAAATGCAATCAATTTTCAATTACTCATTAATGAGTTGCCTGAGTAGTCCAACTAATTTAAATCTTTGTGCAATGTCTAGATTTCCTTTTTAGGCAGTGAAGCAAGCTTTCAATTATTTACAGGAAGATTATTTGCATCATGGCTTTCTGGCTTTGACTAGATCTATGACTTCATCTATATAGTTCCCAATAAGAAGCTCTATTTATCAATACAGATTGGCACCTTAGAAGCAATTTAGGAGTCTTAGACAGTTGCCTGAATCACTAAGAGAGTAAATGTCTTGCCAGGAATTACAGGGCCAGGGTGTTTCATAGGTGTGACTTGAACTCTTGTGTTCTTGCCTTCCAGATCTACTCTTTCACCCCAAAATGGCAGCCTAATAAATGTTGATTATCCTCCTTCCCACTTTCACAAGTCCCTGCATTCTCATCATCTCTACTCAGAATTATTTCTGCCTGCTTCCTACATCTGAACAAAGGCTAAACCTGACTTCTTAAGTCAGAATATTTCCAAGAAAAGTGTGAAAAGGGAGACAGACAGCAAATGCAATTAGCATATATACATGGAGCAGTTAAACTGGAGCAAATAAAATATTTGGGAGTGGGGAAAGAGGAAGGGTGTCAAACTAATGAAAGATCAGATATAGGTTTCTGTATATAGAAGAACTCTCTAGTTTAGAGGCAATGGATTGGAACCTCTGAATCTCTAAGTCAGTCTAATTCTGTATTTTTGCACCCTTAAAAAGGAGTGTCACTGCTTAGCTTGCTACTCTGTGTCACTCACTCCAAGAGGTGATGTCATTCATTCCCAGAATAAAGGAAGCAGGAGGAGGAGATGAGCATGTCCCTTGAAAGTACTATAAAGAATCTGATTCCATCGATATTTTCCAGTGAGCAAGCAATTTCATGATTGTACATGCAGCATTGGAATTCCCAGACCGTTGGGCACACCCTTATTCAAATTCAAGTATAAAAGCACATTCCAGAGTTAAATTATAAATGATTTTTTTGGATATCTGCCAATTTAGGGAGGTATGGCTCCTTTTTCCATTAACGAAAGTGATAGAGAAGTAAGTGAACAGTGGGTAGAAAATTAGACTAGGAACCAGGAAGATTTCTCTTCCTGATTCAAATCTTCCTTCAGATGCTAACTGTGTGAGCATGTGCAAGTTATTTAATCCTGTTTGCCTCAATTTCCTCATCTGTAAAATGAGCTGGAAGAAGAAATGCAAACTACTCCAGAATCTTTGCCAAGAAAACCTCAAATGGAGTCATGAAGAATTGGATAGAACTGAACAACAATACAAACAATATCCTCTCCTCAAGTCTTCTACCAGTGCCATACAACCAAGTCTTCTGCCAGTGGTCAACCTAAATTACACTCTCATATGTGTCCTCTGCTCTTCTTCCCCCCACTCCCTATAGAAAAGTTAATATAAGCAAAAATAAATGTATCTAGCCAGAAGAATAGGAACCAAGGAGTTTAAATAATATAACAATCAATGATTCCATGTTTAGGATAATTTATGAAATTCAAGATCCTTAGCGGTTTATAAATGGTCAATATTTTCAGTGTCATACAACTGATATATAATATGTGTATCAGCTGTTGGGCCCTGGCTCACAGGAAGCATCTGTAGATATGGAAGGTCAGAGGTGAGGAGGGTTATAATGGGCAGTTTTCAGAGAGAATGATTAAGTGTGAGGAAACTGGAAGTTTCAGGGAATTTGTTATGAATGTTTTTGAAGATCAGGGTTAAGACACAAAGTCAAAGGAAGAAAGATAGAGTAGAAGCTAAAAAAATAGTAATTGAACTAACTGTCCAGAGATATGGTAGAAGCATTGAGAAGGGCAGAGTAAATAAGAGATTTAGTTCTTATTGTGGAGAAATGAGAGGACAGACAGAAGCACAGAAACAAATCAGTGAGTTTTGACACTTTAGTGGATCTGCTGTTTCATTATTTTGTGTATTCCCTCCCTTGTTTTCTCATTCTGTGGCATTTTGGGAAGAATGTCAAACTTTGAGTCAGTGACCTTGATTCAAATTCCAGTTTTTACTACTAGCATAGCCAAAAAAAATCATTTGACTTCTCCAAAATGTGTTTACCTCTTCTTAAATATATGAATTATGCTATTTGCATTACATGCCTCACAAAAGAAACATTGAAGAAAAGTTGACTATACCTTAAAGGATTATATCAAAACTTAGGTATTTTTATTGACTTGCATATGATATTGACTAGAACTAACTCCTTAAAATGGAAAAAGTCCCCCCAATATCTAATACCATGTCTAATTGGGCAACTCTACTATGAGGCCACAGAGATAGACTTTGTTAAATCCTGTCCTTTACCTACTCTTACTTACTGTACTGGTGGCTCTGAGGTTAACTATCTTCTCAAAAGAGGAATTTCCCCAATGCTTCAATATATTCCCACTTCAGACTCCCAAGAGCAAGGGAGGGAAGGAAAAAAGTACCACATCACTTCAAATTAGGAAGGAGGAGGATAGAAAAGAAAAGCGCCCAAAGTATAAACATGAGTCCAATTAGAATAGACAATTTAATATCCACCAAAAAAAAGGGAATTTTAAGCAATAAAGAAACATAGAATTATTATAATCTTTTCAGTGGCTGACATTCAAGCCTAAATGAGACATTTGCAATAGGATTGCTCATTAATAATAGGATTGTCATTAGCAAATTTGCTTTTAAACTCTACTGAGTATCCCTATCAATTTGAAATGAACTTTTTTCCCCCAACCCAAGGCCTTCACAATTTTCCCTTTCTCTGAGGATAAACCTCTCTCTCTCTCTCTCTCTCTCTCTCTCTCTCTCTCTCTCTCTCTCTGTAATAGTCTGCCCCTGCCCTGGTTTTTGCTACAACCGCTTTGTTAGCTGATAAATCTCTACTTAAGCCCTACCTCCTAACCCCACCCCAAGGAGGATACCAGCACCTTTTTAAAATTTCATTAAGTCTCTATACCAAAGTAAAGAAAGTACAAAGCACAGGGGCAGCTAGGTGGCGCAGTGGATAGAGCACCGGCCCTGGAGACAGGAGTACCTGAGTTCAAATGCAGGCTCAGAAACACAATAATTACCTAGCTGTGTGGCCTGGGGCAAGCCAATTAACCCCCACTGCCTTGCAAAAAACTAAAAAAAAAAAAAAAAAAAAAAAAAAAAAAGTACAAAGCAAATGTCCCATACCACCAATTGGATTGGATGGTCTAGGCTTACAGCATGTAGCCCAGTGTCCGGGAGTGTTTTTCAACACACTAGTGTTCAATCATTCTTATACATCAAAGACCAGAAGGAATAAAAGAGCAGAAGGGTAACTGAAAGTCCCTGTAACACTCTCAAATCTTCTGATTCAATGGCCAATTAAAGAGACTTCATTACAAGAAGTAGTCAAGAAGATATGTATCTTTGCTCTGAAGAAAGTAGAGGAAGGACTTCCCTATCATCTATCCCCAAAGGGTTTGCATCAAATGTCATTTTATAAATTGTCCACAGAGAATCTGCTAAGTAAGAAGAATGGAAACTTTCCTCAAAGGTTCTTATAGGAGTAAGAGCCCAGCTCTCTGATTATGCTCTCATGGCTTCTCATTCTCATAACATGATTGACTCAACTCCTTTCCTAACAGTAACAGACATCCTGGAAATGTCTTTCATGACACTTTTCCCATGTGAGTCGTGGTTGGTAATATATCATAAACCTTCTCACCTCTGCCATGAGCTTTTCCATTTCTCTGGGGTTTACTTGTCACTTTGATTTCTACATTTTTATCAATTTTTTTTAAAAAATCAATGTTTAGAAATAAACTTCTGAGGCACTGAGAACATTGTAAAAATTGAAGGCATTGTCAAAGACTTAGCATAGCATTCCAGAACTTAATACTATGTGTAGCGCATAGTTGGTGCTTAATGAATACTTCTTGGCATAACTATACAGTTTTTCTGTTTGTTTCTTTTTTTTGAAAGCTGCAGTTTCATTTTTTTTGCAAGGCAAGGGGGGTTAAGTGACTTGCCCAAGTTATATAGCTAAGTATTTGGTATCTGAGGCCAGATTTAAAATTAGATCCTCCTGACTCCAGGGTCGGTGGGCTATCTACTGTAACACCAAACTGCCTTTTATACAGTTTTTCAAATAAAATCTTATCTGAATGCCTGCTATTCAATCCTGAGCCCAAATCATTGTCCATAAGAATAACTAATATTTATAGAGAAACTTAAGGTTTATAAAACACTTTACATCTATTATCTCACTTAATCAGCACAACACTCTGAAGTAGGTGGCATAGTCATTATTGTCCCTATTTTACAGATGAGAACATTGAAGTTCAGAGATTCATCTTATATGTATTAGAACCTAGATTCAAATCCAAGTTCTTCCTGACTCCAGGTCTGTTACACAATACTTCCTTTCTTTAGGTAGTTAGGAAGCAAATGTTTGTGATCTTTTCTACTCATTCAGAATCTCCCCTTCTTTGAGTTGCCTTGAAAATTGATCCCTGGTTATCTTTTAATCATGTTGTTTACAACATAGACTTTTTTTTTCCTCTGTAGGCAGTCCAAGATATAGGTATAATTGTACCAGTTGCAGCTGCAGCAGCAAGAGTAATAACATTTGCATGGACCAAGCTTTCACATTGCAACAAGAATAACTGCTGAATATTTTGTTAAAGAAATTAATAATGTCCCAGGGCTCGATGAAATTAGTACATATTGGGTTTTTTTAAAATCCTTATCCTTGATAAGGAATCTTTCCTTAATTTAGTTCCTGCACAGGACATATTCCACAAAACTGGCATACATCTATTGCAAACAGATGTCTCCCTGGTTCATTTCTTGTTTATTGTCAATACTCAGCATATTGTTGAATAAAATTATTGCTGTAGTTGCAAGTATCCTAGATTTATGTAATTGTAACATGTATGAGTGATGCTCAGTCCTGGTTTAAAGATTGTTTTAGACTCTTATTTGAAGATAACCACAGGCTGCATTTTGTTTTACTTTCATATATGCTTTATTTCTCCCTTTGAATTGATTTCTGAAAAAAAATAGAGGGATCTTAAATTCACTACAGTTCCTCAAGTAGCTATGGGAAATAAAGATGTGATCTATTGGAGAAAATTGTCTGCAAAAGGTTGTTTGAATTCTCATAAAATTTTGAAGAGATGAGAACAGGAATAAAGATGTATAGTTTCAGATTTCTCTATTCCATTTTTATATTTGCTAAAAAGCATTACCTGTAATCTACTTATTAAGAATCTTCTTATGTTTCTGATTCCTAAGTACCTTTTAATTTTGTTGTCCCCAACACAATCTTTCTCCATAGTTTCATCCAGTGTAGCCTTTTTTCCCACTTTGTTTTCTCAAATCCTAATGATACTTTCTACATGAATGTGGAAGTGATGGGATCCACATATAGTGCTTTCATAGCTGTTGATGTGGGAAAAATATTCCTCCTAAAGCTACAGATCTGTTCCTTTCCACATACTCTATTTGGTTATCTAAATTAGTTGGATCAGGCTCTCTAAAGACTTTTTTTTCCCCTTAAGTTGGTAGTTTATGGAGAATTTTTTGAGAAGCAGTACTGCTCATAGTCATCTGTCATCTTCGATTTTTTAAAAAGTAAAATGAACTTGTAATTTCACTAATGTGGCAGATTTCTAATGAAGATATCTCATCAGTTAATGTAACCGCTCTTCCTAAGATTTTCTGTCAACAGGAAATCAACAAGTTTTAGACAATTATTTGGAACATTTAGGAATAGACTTTTCCAGAGTCACAAAGTCATTATATGTCAAAGGTATGACTCAGACTCAGGGCTTCCTGATACCTAGGCTAACTTTCTATCTACTGGGTCATACTGCTTCTCAATGTCATCTATTCACTTGGTAAGATAGCTAAAATTCTATGACCTTTAAAGTAAGAATAAAATATCAGTTGAAAGAGAAAAGATAGTAATGCATTTCTTTTCTCTTTATATTATGTAGTGATCATGTTTACCAAGTCATAGGAAGTTATGTATCAAGTCTACCAGAGAAGAGAAAAAAAAAACCTGACATTCTTTACTAAGGGGAGAAAAAAAGAAAAACAACTTCTTGAATAGAGAAATGTTGCTGATCTTTTACAAGAACATTTTTGAGCCTTATATATGAACAGAAATTCTATGAGTGAATTGTATGATATTTCATTATAAATTTCATTATCATTTTACTACCTTTTAAAATTGGGATGGCAATGGAGATTATAGGCATTTTGCTTCTAAAGAAGCAACACCCAACATGGTACAAAACTTTTTCTTTTGTGATATCCTAGTTGTAAGTTTTGTGAAACTTCTTTAATTTTATTTTGTCTTCTTTAGTCATCCCTCTTTGAAGCATATTCTATTAGTCTTTTGGGGGAGGGGTTTGCAAGGCAATAGGGTTAAGTGATTTGCCCAAGGTCATACAGCTAAGTATTGTTTGAGCTCAGATTTGAACTCAGGTTCTCCTGACTACAGGGTCAATGCTCTATATACTCAGGTTCTCCTGACTACAGGATCAATGCTCTATATACTGCTTTACCTAGCTGCCCTCTATTAGTCTTTAATGAAGTTTTTTCAAAAACCCTCTCCCAGTTCCTGACAATTCTGTTCTAGTGAAAACAAGTGACCAACATCCTCCCTAGGCCATATCCAAAGGTATGCTAGAATAATTTTAAATGTAAGCATTTATACCTAAGAAATCTGTCCAAAATCAGGATTCTCTTTGTTTTATTGATTGTCTGAACTTAAAACAGAAAATCTTAATATGTAAATTAATATTAAAAAGGTATGCTGTTCATAGGTTTTATTTTTTTCTCCAGAGAGCTAGTTATTCAACATTTACCAGCATACTTCTCATATATCCTTTATCTCCCATATAGTTCATTAGTAGTGAATTATCAAAAAATAACATACTCAAGTTCTTTATGCAATAAACATAGGCTTGACTAAAGATTTGAAGACTCATATAGTATCTGAGGCCAGATTTTAAATTATTGCTAAGGAATTAGATACAGGATATACTACATGGCTCAGTTCAGGAGTTAAGTTTTACTTATGCATATCCCTTTGGTTCTGAATTTCCCTTGTCTGGTATCTAGATCACTCCCATTTCAGTTCTTTTGTCTCTAGCTATCTGAGGAGTCTTCCTCAATATAACTTAAGCTCACTGAGATAAAAATTAGTGCCTAACATTCCTTGTGTCACAAAGAAGGCACTTAAATGCTTGTTGAAGGATTGAATTATATTCATAGGAAGAAAAGATTATAGCATTGGAAGATGTCCTAGAGATGATCTACACTAACCCCTTTCTGGTTCTACCTAGCTTTTACCCACAGTTTCACTGAATACTTTTCTTGGGACTCTCTTGGTTACCAAAGAAGCAGTAATTCTACATAATTATTTCCTGCCTGGTTCAAAAAGAATAGACCCCAAACCTTTTTCTCCTACAACTCCAAAACACAAGTCTCAGTCTTCATCATCTATAGAAATCTTGTCTTCCCTTTATCCACAGTGTCTGTTTCTTACTTGGATACCTATGTTTTGTTCAAAAACCTAGAGTCCAAAGAATCTAGAATTAAATAGTTGAGGATGATACCTAGACTGTGGTAGATGGTAGGAGGATGGTGGTACTATTCCAGTAAAATGGAAACTAGGAATTAGGGATACTTTTAGATGAAAGACAATGAGTTTAGTTTTGGATAAGAAGATTTAAGATATCTATGGGACATCCATTTTGAAATGTCTTCTAGGAAGTTGAAAATATAAGACTTGGGGGGACAGAGCCAAGATGATGGCATGAAGACAGCATTTCCTGGGAACTCCTTTTCCCCAAAACTCCAAAAGCCAGCAAATTGTGACTCTAGTCAAAATTTAGAGGGGCAGAACCCACAGAAAGGCTAAGTGATACATTTTCTCAGTCCAAGATAACTTAGAAGTTCTACAGGAAAGGGACTGGGAGTTGGAAAAAGCCCTGATTGCAGTGAAGCCCAGAAACAGGTTGAAGGGGCTGGGAGAGAATTCTGCTACACCAGAATAAGTGTGGAGTGAGGGAATACCAGCCACAGAACCTACAGCAAGAATCTAGAGAAAGCAGCCTGCACCCCCAGAGCACATCCCACAGAGGGTAAGGGGGTCAAGGAAGACTTCAGAAATTTCTCTGCTCTCCCTCAGGGTAGGACTCTGCTGTTTGCCCACACTCATATCCAGTTGCAGTTTGCACTTCCATACTAAGATAGCCAAGCAGGATTCCTCCTTACAGCTCCAGGGCAGAGGGAAGTACTGTGGCCATCTGCATATCAAAGCACAAGCAAGAGAGCATAAGATTTTGCAGGAATAAAGGTCCCAATGGGGTATCCCCAAAAAACAACAATCCCCAAACCTTGGAAGTGCTGCAAATTAGTCTTGGGCTGAGGAAATGAGTAAACAACAGAAAAAGAAGAATCTGACCATAGAGAATTACTTTAGTCCCATGGAAGAACAAAACACATACTCAGATGACAACAAAATCGAAGCTTCTGTATCCAAAAGCTCCAAGAGAAATAAAAAATAGGCTCAGACAATGGGAGAGCTCAAAAAAAGACTTTGAAAAGCAATTAAGGGAGGTGGAGGAAAAATTGGGAGGAGAAATGAGAGCAATGCAGATAAATCATGAAAACCAAATCAACAGCTTGGTGAAGAAATACAAAAAAATACTGAAGAAAATAATATATTAAAGACTAGTTTAGGCCTAATGGAAAAAGCAAAGCAAAAGGCTAATGAGAAGAATGCCTTAAAAAGCAGAACTGTCTAGCTGGAAAAGGAGATAAAAAAGCTCTCTGAAGAAAATAACTCCTTCAAATGCAGAATGGAACTAAAAGAAGCTGATGACTTTGCAAGAAATCAGGAAGAAATAAAACTCTTCCAAAACAGCCAAAAATTAGAAGAAAATGTGAAATATTTCATTGGAAAAACAACTTACCTTGAGAACAGATCCAGAAGAAATAATTTAATAATTATTGGGCTATCTGAAATCCATGATCAGGAAAAGAGCCTAGACTTCATTTTTCAAGAAATAATACAACAAAATTGCCCTGAGATCCTAGAAGCAGAGGGTAAAATAGAAATTGAGGGAATTCACTGGTCATCTCCTGAGAGAGATCCCAAAAGAAAAACTTCCAGGAACATTATAGCCAAATTCCAAAACTCCCAAATCAAAGAGAAAATTCTAAAATCTGGTAGAAACAAACAATTCAACTACTGAGGCTCCATAATCAGGATTACACAGGATCTGGCAGTGTCTACAGTAAGAACTTGTAAGGATTGGAATATTCTGGAAGGTAAAAGATCTTAGTTTATCAACTACCCAGGAAAACTGAACATCCTCTTTCAGGGGAAAACATGGATGTTCTATGAAAGAGGGGACTTTCAAACTTTCTTATTGAAACAACCCGAACTGAACAGAAAGTTTGATCTCCAAGTACAGGACTCTGGTGAACCATAGAGGGAGTGGATGAGAAGGACTAACTATAAGGAACTTAATGATATTGAACTGTTTGTATTCCTGCATAGTAAGAAGATATATAGATATATATATATATAGATATATATATATATATATATATACACATATATATGTATACACACACACACACACACACACACACACACACACACACACACATATATATATATATATGAATGGGGGAAATAGGAAATAGAAGAAAGGGAAGATTGAGGGAGAGGGTACTCAGATACAACACACTTTTGGACAGGGCCAGGTTGAAAGGAGAAAGGAATAGTATAAATGAGAGTGGGGAGGAATAGAATGGAGCTACAACTAATAATAGCAACTGTGGGGAAAATATTGAAGTAATTTCTGTGGTGGACTTATGATAAAGAAAGCAACTCACCCCAGAGACAGAGTCATTGGAATCTGAACACAGAGTGAAGTACATTTTTTTCTCTCTCACTATTCTTGAGGTTTCTCATCTTCTTGGGGGGTGGAGGGGGGGTTTATGTTTACTCTTATAACAAAAATTATTATAATAATAGTAATAATAAATTAAAGTTCACTTGCAAAAAAAAAGAAAATATAAGACTTGCAGGTATTAAAAGGTTAGGACTGAATAAGTAGATCTGAGTCATCTACATAGAGATTATAATTGTAACCTGAGAGTCCATGAGATTACCAAAAAAAATAGCATAAAGAGAGAAGAGCAGAAGACCCAGATTAGAGCATTAATGGGCATAAGGATAAAGATGGAGTCTGATAAATGGGAGGAAAAAAGAGAAGAGCAGAATCATAAACATCTATAGAAGAGAGGATCAAAAAGGAGGATGAACAGTGTGAAAGGACACAGAGAGATTAAAAATAATGAGGAAGGAAAAAAGGTCATAAAATATTGTAATATTGTATTTTTGCTCTCCTAAAATGAAAATCCATAGGATAAATATATGAAGTTACTTATACGAACAATGCCTCCTCCCAAAAAACAAACATACAAAAAAAAACTTAGAAATGCTTCAACCAGATAAAATGTGAAAAATCTGAGCCTTCTCAATTTTATTCCTTCAATCATCTAATAGCATATAGAGGATAGCTTAAAATAGCCCTTTGATGCTATTAACCTTGGTTAGCTTCAGGCATAAGCAATGCTATTTCATTATAGTTATATCTGTAGACATACTTATAGTCTGATAATAAATAAATCATGTCTAAAATTTTGTATGATAAATTGAAGAATGGAGGATTTTATAATGCAGTAATTATCTTCCTTTTTGTAAAAGATAAAAAACAAAAAAACAAATAACTTCATTTTTAATCTTTTCTCTATTAAGTCTGCAATATATGGGGTCATCCATTCTTTGGATACAATATCCATTGTATAATGATTGTATAAAACCAAGTTGTTTTTAGATGGCTTAAGTTGTGAAGACACGGAAAAGGGAATAATAGCTTGAGTGAACTATTCCTACTAAATATTCATCAAGTCTTTGACTACATTGTTTAAAAGTAGACTTGGATCAATGGATTTTTTTTAAATTCAGGCTACCGAAAATATATGGATAACAACAAGAATAACATTTATGTAGTCCCTTAATATTTCCAAATTAGTTTACAAATACTATTTCATTTTGTTTTCATAATTATTCTTTGAGGTAGTTACTATTATTAATCCCCCTTTATTAATCCCACTTTCACAGATGAGGAAACTAAGAGACAGAGGTTAAGTGACTTATCTAGGTTCACATAGCTGGGAAATATACACAACTTTCTTTGAACTCAGGTCTTCTTGACTCCAGATTCTGCACTCTATCCATTGTGCCACTTATCTGCCTCTCTCAATATTACTTAATATTATGTCTCTCCATTTCTTTGAAGTGAAAATATGTGACCTAATAACAAATAAAATGTTTTAAAATTCAAATCATGTTTATATATGATGAATTAGCCTTTTTCTTATACTTCAATCTGTTAATGGGATAAGAGAAAAGAAAGTGAACCAATTATACTTTCTATATATTAGCTGTCATTTTTATCCATTCTATACACAATAGGATCATTGGACAAAGTTTGTATTAGATTTCTCAGAAATTCTTTAGAGGTCTAGAGAGAAGACTGAGATAAAGTAATAAAGTATTGGCCAAGTGGATTTGAATATCACTTAAAAATGCAGACTATTCCAAGTGTTGCCCTTTATATGCATTGAAAAACTATGACTTGGATATTTATTATGAGCACTTATGCTATTTACTGTGAGGGGTAAGACAGAGGTTCTTAATAAGAAATGAAACAGTTCAGGTTGGGGGAGGGAAAATTTTATCAAATATTTTTCATATGAGTCTGATCCTCATAATATAAAACAAATTAGCATAAATATAAGAAAAATATCATATTACTTTAAAATTGTTAAGCATCTTATTTACTCCTATGAGGTAGGTGCTCTTACTATTCCCATTTTACAAATGAGGCAATATGAAATTAAAAGTGATAGAAATTTTTATATTTCATCTAAAGATGTAATATACCACAAGTGCCATTCCCCAATAAGTTAAATAGTCAAAGGATAATAATTTTCCAAAGAATAATTACAAACTATCAACAGCATAAAGACAAATTCTCAAAGTCACTAGGTATAATAGAGATTGACTTTTCTAAAAACTATGAGGTATCATCTGATATCTGTAAATGTGTGAATGATTTTAAAAATAGAAATGGTCTGTGTTCTACCTACTTCAAGAAGACAGGACACTAATACAATATTAGGGAAACTCTGAATTCATTCAATTCTATTAAATAAAAATTTGGAATTTTGTGACAAAATTCACTAAATTAGTTCATATATTTTGATCTAACTATCCCTTTATCTATTATATGTTGCCAGGCAAGTCAAAGATAAAAAGATGCCCATATAACAAAATATTCATAAGAAATATACTTGGGAGGGTGGCTAAGTGGCACAATGGATAAAGCACCAGCCCTGGAGCCAGGAGTACCTTGGTTCAAATCCGACATCAGACACTTAATAATTACCTAACTGTGTGGCCTTGGGCAAGCCACTTAACCCCATTTACCTTACAAAAAAAAAAAACTAAAAAAAAAAAAGAAATATACTTGGGGGTATGAGTAAACAAATAAAAACAAAGAAGGTGCCCAAATCACTGTATCAATTGGAATATTTTTCTATTAGAGCCCACAAATGTTAGAAATTCAGAGAAATGTGAAAAAAAATAAGTGGGATGAGATAAGTTCAATGACTAAGCTAATACAAATGATAACACTAAAATGAAGACAAATGTTATGTCATTAGAATTATCAGTCTTGGCCCCTGAGAAGAAATAAGAAAATAAACTTATCTTCATTCTTGGAGGAGTGAGGGACTATGGATGGGGAGTAATCAATATGTTGCAAGTATGTAGGAGTGTATATGTATGTGTTGTGTTTATTTGTCATTATCACAAGGAAAGGCCCATGGAATTGGGTAAGGAAGTAGGGAATAAGTGATGATTGACAAGTCACAACATTACTCTGATCCTTATTCATCTTTCTGAACTTTTCTGTACATTTATCAGTCCTAATTTATAAAAAAAGATAGATATTAAGTTTCTAATGTGTGCTAGATACTATTAATAGCTGGGTATACAAAAACATCAAGAGATAGATATTTTCTGTAGATAGTCATCAAGGTAGCAATAGAGGTCGTAAAGAGAATCATGTGTTTTCTTCCCCTAGATAAAGACTGTCAAGGACAGTCTTGAAGAGGAAAAGGAAATATCAAAGACCTAAAGCCTACAAGGAAGGAGAAATGAACAGCTCTCACTCTCCTGCGCTCTCTCTCTCTCTGCCAAATTATTCTATAGATCAGCTCTAAAAATCATACTTCATAAGTATGGATGGCAGTATCCAAGTTGTTCTGAAGATTTCCAACACCAGTGAGTTGGAGAAATGTTATAACATTAACATAAAAAGAAAATAAGGGGACCCAAAATGAAGATAATCACTTTTGTTTTAGACTTGAGAGGTCTTTAGTATGCTTGAATGGAAATGATTCACAAGGCTTCATGAGAGAAATCACAAAAGGTACAAGTCCTAGGAACTCTGGACACAAATATACCTGAAAGAATAGAGCAGGGGTTCAGAGGTCAAGGACCTCTGTTATAGAATCATCACTTCTTGGCCTTTAGGAGCTTTGCCCCATAATGCTTTAACTGGGGACCACACACACAAAGGAACAGGAAAAAAAGATTTACAGGAAATTCCTCCTAAAAACAGCAACCCTGCCAAAACTGCACTGCTCTTCTGTGAGCTCTCTCTCCTTCCACCCCTCAGAACAGAGAGAGAGATGGGCACAAAAGCATTAGTTCAAAACATAGAAAGTACATAATCAACTCTGTTGTCACCCCATAAGGATCAGAAAAAGCATTCCTCCAGAGTTCTGGCTCTCCTTTCTTTTATTTAGTCTGTAGGCAGCCTCGGATTGGGAGAGAGACTGATTTCCTTGTTAGGGTAATGGGCAGCAGCTGCTGCCTTCTTGCCCCTCCAACTGCTCTGCCTTCCTGATTAAACTTTACATGTTATAGAGCTGGGGGTGGGGGGGTCATTAATGGTGCTCATTTTTTTTTAGGTTTTTGCAAGGCAAATGGGGTTAAGTGGTTTGCCCAAGGCCACACAGCTAGGTAATTATTAAGTGCCTGAGACCAGATTTGAACCCAGGTACTCCTGACTCCAAGGCCAGTGCTTTATCCACTACTCGACCTAAATGCCCCAGTGGTACTCATTTTGAACACACATACAGACTTTGACTTTGGCTTTGGCTCGGACATAGTGACCACAGTGGTAGGTCTTGAACACAAACCTAGGTTTCCTGATTCCCAGCCCAGGACTCTCCATAAAAGGAAGACTCTACTCATTTTTACTCTTATTTTGGTGGTCCCATTTTTTTCCTTATTACTTTTTTCTAGTCTTTTGTAGGTAAAGTGCCAGAAAAGTTCCCAAAAGTTCAGCAAATTGACTGAAATCTATGTACAAAAAAAAGCATTTTTATTAAGCTACATACCTAAGATATTTGTATTCCAGAGTATCTAAAGGGAACAAACATCAGTCTGGTATTCCTATCTAAATCAAAGACTAGATCTATAGATATGAACATGTTAAGTTTTTTGAATTAATTTAATGTTTACTATGTTAGGTAATAGCACAATTTTCTAATTAAATGGTTTAAGTTATAGTTTAGAGGATAGGGGTGAGGGTTGTTTATTTGTTTTTAAATTGATTTAACTAGTCAATTTTCTAAAATTAAGTAAAATAGTTGTTTCTTATCCAAGTTAATTGAAGTCATTACTTTTTCTATGAAATGGTCTTTCTCATTAAGGCCATTACAAAAGATAAAATAGATAACTTTGATTACATGAAATTGAAAAGTTTTTGTACAAACAAAATTAATGCATCTAGGTTAAAATGGAAAACAATAGTACTTCTGGGTCACATGATTAACAAGAAAGAGCACTAGATTTTTTTTATGATCTTTGTGCCCTTTGCAATTCCTCTAAAGTAGAAATGATATGCAAAAGAAAAAGTTATTTCAGCTGTCTCCAGAATCTAGGATATCAAGAAAATTAATGAAGTAAAAATCAAATGAACTAACAGTGGAAAATGCTAATCTCTAGCCCTTTTGGTACTCATTCAGCACTCGTAACCCCACTGTCCGTCACATTGGCAGGGCTGCACAGCAGACTCATGAGCTTTCAATAGAACTCAATTCTATCCCACAGTCTTCCAAGTGGCCTCCCGATGCCATAGAGAAAACAAAAGAGAGAAACTTGCTCTGACTGTGATTCCAGCATGGCAGTATCCTGTGCTGCAATAATATATACAACTAGAGAATTAAGAACAGAAGGAACTGAGGAAGAATGCCATTCACCAGCACTGCCTGAAGCAAAGGATCTAGTATCCAGCTAAGACCAGTTTTGAACACCTTAAGAAGTCAACTGGGGCAAATATGAATTTCAGTGAAATATGAATTACCCAGCAATGAGACAACTTTGAGATATAGTTCCCAGGGAAACCTCAATCACAGGAAGTGATTGTCAGAAAGTGAGTAATGGGAGAATATGAGGGAAAAGGCTGAATATCTCAGGAAAAAGAAAATTCAATTAAACACCTTGAGGGAAAGAACCAATAAAACAACCAGAACATATTTATAACAAAAGGGAACATGGCCTCTAAATCAGCTAAACAAGTCCAGGCATCTATGAATAAACATTGCAAGATAAAGGAAAATGAATCGATCACTGATATGGCAGAGGGATCGGTGAATATCCAAAATATTACAATAGCACAGCAGAATGTTCCTAAATGGTTTAAAGGGGGAGGGGAGAATTGAGATAGTAGAATTTATGACCTGCACAGCAGAAATAATTGGAAGATTAGAAAATCTTGAATCTGCCATTGAAACAAAGGGGATAATAACTGATTGAAAATGCCAATATGAAGAAGTGAAAGACAATCTGAAAGAAGTGAAGCAAAAAAAAATATTAAAAGGAAATTATCTCCATACAAGTAAAGCATATTAATCTTGAAGATAGGAAGAATACAAATAATTTAAAGCATAACAGAACAAAATGGGAACCAGGAAGTAAAACCTCAAGATGATAGATTAAAAACTATTTAGAAGAAAAACCCCAAATAGGTGTCTTAGAAGTTGTAATTCCTTGCTTAATACAGAACCTAAAGAAGGATTAAATAAGTATAAGGACCATGAATCAAAGAAAAATGCAGAACAAACAGAAAGAGTAGATAATATGAATTTTCTTCATAAAAATGAACAAAGAATAAAATCCTATTTTAGAAAAATATGCAGAAAGTGAACATTTTAAAAACCAAAGGAAAAATATAAAGGGAGGACAAGAAGATGATTTCACATTACTTAAGGGAAAAAAGGTGGGGGGGTTGTGAATATAAAAAAAGTTAATTAGATTAAAGGAGAAAAGAAAAAGGAACTTATATATTCACTAAACAAGGAACTAATATATTCATTAAATTAGAAAAAAGACTAACAAAGTAGAAAGAGAAAGGAGGAGCTTGAAGGTAAAATGAAGAGAGAATTTGAAAATAAGATTACACTTAAAGTAAATCAAAATCAAGCTAAGATTGATTTACTTTATCTGATTTCAGAAACAAAAATATTGTATTTATAGAAGAAAAGGGGGGAAATTCAATTTGGGAGAAAAAAATCAGAGACAATTAGAGTAAAACACAAATTTACCATATAACTTTAAATGTTAATGCATTGAACAATCCAATAAAATGAAAAAGAATGACAAATTGTATAAGAAAACAAAACTCCACAAATTGTTATGATAAACATACCTAAAAAAACAAAATTTACATAAGGAAAAAAATCAGAGGCTAAAATAAAATTTACTATGCTTCCTATAAATTAAAAAATATAGAATCATAAGCACAAAGCAAAATCAAAAATTGACCAAATTAAAAAAAAAACCTACACTATTCAGTGTCAACATTATATTTATATGCTCCAAATGCTTTAGTATATAAACTCATAAATGAAAAATTAATTAAGTATAAAAAGACATGGACATTAATTTAATAATGTAAGAAAATTTCAATATTCCTTTCTTAGATTTGGATAAATCTAACAAAAAGATAAAGAAGGAAAAATAGAATTTATAAATTGCTAGAAAAACTAGAACTAAAAGATTTATGGTGCCTTCTAAATGGGATTACTAAAGAATATACATATATCTTAATCCTACATGAAATTTTGACAAAAACTGGCCATGTATTAGGGCACAAAAAATATTGGAAACAGATGTTTAAAATTGCAGAAATAATATGTGCATTTATTATAGATCATAACACATACTAATCATTTCAGAGAGCATACAAATGACACAAATCCAAATAAAGACTTGATGAAATTCTAAATTATGAGTATGTTAAAGACGAATCATAGAAAAAATGGTTCAGTGAAATAAATTTTTAATGGTGCAACAGCAAACTAAAATTTCTGAGCTAAAACTAAAGCTGTCTTCAGAGGGGGGAAATCATATCTTTAAAAACAAAGTAACATTAGAAAAGGAAAGAATTAATATACAGAATATGCTTTTTAAAAAATTAGAAAGCCAATAAATAAACAAACTTAAAGCATAAAAGATCGGCTTAGAATACAAAATTTGGAGGAGCAATAAGCAAACTGCAAAAAGAAAAGGAAAGCTTTGAAATTATAAATAAAACAAACTGGTTTTTGAAAAGGTAAATAAAAGTGATGACTTTTTAACCAGACTGATTAAAAAGAAGGCAGAAAATAAAGCAAAAAAAAATTACAAATATTTAAGGTAAAATCAAGAGCAAAAAGAGTCAACAGAACTAATGTTCTGATGAATGTATGTTAATAAAATTGAGAACACAAAAGAAATAGATGGATATTTTAAAAATGGAAAGGCCAAATGGAAATCATAAATAATATAATCTCAGAAAAGAAGAAAAAGAATTAAGCATTAATTATGCATATACTGTGTGTCAGATATTATACTGACAACTTTACAAATATCTCAATTGATCTTTACATTAAAATTGGGAGGTAAATTCTAATGTTATCTCAATTTTACACTTGAAGACACTGAGGTAGACAGAGATTAAGTGACTTGCCTCATGTCACACTGCAAAATATTGTCTAAAGTCAGATTTGATTTTGGACTTAGCATTCTATCCACTTCACCACCTAGTAGTCTGATAAAAGAACTACCAAATTTAAAAAAAAAAGTTCCTTCTAATGAATTCACAGAAAATTATATCAAAGTTTTAAGGAATGATTAATACCAATATTAATATAAACTATTCCACCCAAATTAAAAAATACCCTACCTGATTCTTTGCATGAAAAAATTATAATTGTAATACCCAACCATAGAATTGTAAAGTACTGGAGAACTATAAACCAATATCATTAATGAATATTGATTCAAAAAACAGTAAAATGGGGGTAAAGGAGAGAGAATCATTGTATCATGATTCTCAGATAAAGACTTGGTATTCCATATATGTATTATATATATATATATATATATATATTTATATATATATATATATATATACATATATATGTATATATGTATGTACATTTCACCTAAAAGACATTCTCTAATATGTAGTGTCAAATGATAGACATAGACAAAAGAATTCATACCAGAATTATTAAAGGAAAGAATGCTCACTGTTTTATTAATAAATCTAAATCACTACTAATGAGAGAAATACAAATCAAAATTTTTCTCCTCATAACTTGAAAATTGGCAAAGATGACAAAACATGTGAATAGTAAATGTGAGTGTGTAGATGGCATGGGAGTGTTGTGGGAAAATGAATACATTGGAACATGGCTAGTGGAGATGTGAATTTTACATTGAGTTTTATAAATAGACTAACATGTCCATACTCTTTAACCAAGGATTCTATCACTAATAATATACCTTTAAAAAGTCATTAATAAGAAGAAAGACCATTAAACACCAAAATATTTCTGGTAGCACATTTTATGGTAGCAAAGAATAAAAATAAAGTAGAAGCCCACTGATTGAAGAATGGCTGAATAAATTATGATAAATGAATGTAATGTGATTTTATTATACTGTAGCTGACAAATATGGATGTTAAATTATGATGATGCTGATGATGTTTGTCCTTTGTCTACAAAGAAGACCATGGCATCTGGGTGGTGACCATGACAAATATATAAATTGGATTTGAGCAAAGGGATGTTATATTAAATCACAAGCCTCACTTTCTCCTCCAGAACCATCTGGGTTCAGTGGCCAGATGTGAATCAGGATGACTGGAGATGGACCTGGACAAGAAGTAATAAGAGTTAAGCGATATGTTCAAGGTCACAAAAGTAGTAAGTATCAAGTATCTGAGGCTGAATTCAAACTCCCATCCTCCTGACTCCGAGGTCAATGCCCAATCCACTGTGCCACCAAGCATCTTATGTACAGCGAAGCATGGAAAGACTTATCTGAATCAATTCAGATTGAAGTAAGCAAATCCAAGAAAAAAATCTACAGAATGACACCAATGTAAATGGAAAGCAATATAAAACAATCAAAAGTAAATATTGCAAAATTGCAAAGACTAAAAATGACCTCAAAAAAAGAATATAAGATCTTTTTTTCCATCCCACCTTACTTTTTTTTTGGTTTTTGCAAGGCAATGGAGTCAAGTGACTTGCCCAAGGCCACACCACTAGGTAATTATTAAGTATCTGAAGTCAAATTTGAACTCAGGTCATCCTGATTCCAGGGTCAGCGCTCTATCCACTGCACCCACCTCACTTTTAAAGCTATAAGAAGTCCATGGCTGGGGAGATTACATATATTTTCAGACTTAATAGTTAAATCGATTGATCTTGATATTTTCCCTCTTACTATTTTTTTCCTTTAAATATATATTTATATAGGAGGGATCTCTGGGAAGAGAAAATGGAAGAGATATTGAGAAAAATTTTGGCAATGTAAAAAGATATCAATAAAATTTACTTTTAAAAATTGTCTTCAGTTATGTATTTGACTGGGGTAGGTATGAGGTGGGATTAGAAAAAGTAACCACATTTTAATTTTCTTTCTGCTTTAAAATTATTCCTCTAAACAAATTTATTTTAGTCTTTAAGTTGATAGATTTGCTGAAACAAGATGAAGAAGAAATTTTCCTGCCAATACAGGTTCTTAATTATTATTGAAACTCTTCCGTCATGAACTGCTTGCAGGTATTGTCAGGTCTCACAGCAAAGACAAAAATCAGAAGGCCAATAAATAATTTTTAAAAAATCAGGTCATAGTATTTATAAAATCATTATAAGGGAGGTGTCTAGAATCACAGAGGGATTAGAAATACCTTCTAGAATAAATAGCAAATTGAACTCAGCCTTGCATAGTTTGTATGATCATAAATTTATTAACTAGAGGAACTAATTGCCCATTTCTCTTTCTCATAGCTTTTCTTTGAATCCTTTTCTAAATGCAGAGAGTAGTACTAGAAAGGCTCCAAATATAAGCTCCATTATCTAAATATTTTTATGTCTTCAAATACTATGTGTAAAGTAAAACAAATAATGTTACGTCCTGCCCTCAAGGAGTTTATTTTTTAATGGGGAAAGACAACTCACAACAGAAATCTAAAATTGGAGAGTAGAGTGGAATGAAGATACTCAAGCTGGAACATATTATTGAAATCTTAAAAAAAAATCAGAATTGCAAACAGGAGGGGACAAAGTTTGGCCAGCTTGATCCTGGTTCCAAAATGGAGGCTCCTGTTGTTGAATTGTTTTTCAGTCATGTCCAATTTTTCATGACCCTATTTGGGGCTTTCTTGGCAAAAAATACTGGAGTGGTTTGGCCATTTCCTTTTCCAGTCAATTTACAGATGAGAAAACTGAGACAAACAGGATTAAGTAATCTGCTCAGGGTCACACAGTCATTACCTGGGGCCAAATTTGAATTCAGAGAGGAGTCTTCCTGACTCCAGGTCAACATACTAGCCACTGAACTACTTAGCTACCCCAAATGGAATTTCTAGTGACTAGAAATAACTTAAAGGTAGGACTGGCATGGAGGATAGATATTCCAGGGTGAAGAGGCCCAAAAGGGGTTCCAAAATGAGACTATAAGTAGAATAATAGTGTTAAGAATACAGCTAGGAAAAGAATGAAGAGCAGTAAAAGGATAAAAAATATTATTGTCCAGATTAAATACAGAGGAAATATAGTGAAGAATAATTTTTAAAAATTATTTAATAGCAAAGAATATAGCAGGAGAGATCTAGAGCTCAAAAGGGACCTTAAAAAAAAGGGACCTGATCAAATCTGGCCTCTGATTTTACAGTTAAGGAAATGGAAACTCACAGAAGTTGGGATTTGCCCCAGGTAGCATGGGTATTATAAAAATTATGAGACAAAGTCCAGGAAAGAGATTTCAGCTATCTTTAAAAAAATATAGGAGAAATATCTCTGTAAATTCATTTTAAGCCATCAAAGACAAGAATGAATCTTACAATTCTTTAGTCTTCTAATGACTTTTTTTGATCATGTATAACTCTTTGTAGCTCCATTTGGTTTTTTTTTTTGTACAGATACTAGAGTGGTTTGTCATTTCTTTCTTTAGTTCATTTTATAGATGTGGAAACTGAGGCAAACAGATTAAATGACTTGCCTAGGATCACACAGTTAGAAAGTATAAGTATGAGTTCAGATTTGAAATCATGAAAAGGAGTCTTCCTTACTCCATGCCACTCTGGTCATGTGTGTCACCTAGTTTCCCTATGCCCCAATACCTACCAGTGCCATTGTACAGTAGATGTTCAACCTACTATTTGTCACTTTTGAAGATCAATTGTATTTATACGATAGGAATGTGGAAAGAAGATTTAATTTGGTAAAGCAAAAACCATGCCTGAGGTCTAATAAAGTCTTACATATGGCACTTACTAAATCCGTGATGACTCAATCGATCACCATATTTATGGAAATTTGATTGCTTTTTGATAAAATAATAAAGCCAATAAACATTTTAAAAATGCCTACTATGTGACTAGAGATATAAGGAAAGGCAGAAGATATTTCTAATTCCTAAGAAGCTCACAGTATTATGGTGGGAGGCAATATGCAAGCAACTATGTACAAATAAGCTATAATCAAGATAAATTAAGGGTTGGGGGAGTAGTCTCAGTGGAAAGGCACTAGAACTAAGGAGGATGGAGGAAGGCTCTGTAGAAGAGACTTTGGGTGGCATTTGAGGGAATCCAGGGAAACCAATGACAGAGAATAAAAGGGAGCATTGTAAAATGGCTTAAATGATCAATATGGAATAGGTGATAAAATGCTGATCATCAAGTTAAAGATACCTCAGTTCAAGTTTTATCTCTGGCCCAATGATCATGTGACCCCAGTTAGTACTCTAGAGTAGAGATGTCAAAAATGGTAACTTGCATGTGTGGGGCCTACCAAGGTGACCTGAAGCAGATTTAAACATGAATTAGAAATATTTAGTAGGATAAATATACATACAATGGAACATAGATAATGCTAATGTGTGGTTTTTGAAGTCAGTATGCCACTTTTGGGAATCCTTATATGTGATTTAGTGATCCCTGTTTCTATTTGTGTTTGATATCAATGTTCTATGGAATTCTCTAAGCCTCTTTGAAGTTACAGATTACATTTCAACCTGTATAGATAGGAGTTTTTTCATTTGGGAGTTTTCTACAGATCCAGGCTCTAGACTACTTTGAACCAAACTGAGAAAAAAATATATTTTTTGAAGTCTTTTGCTGAAGACATTTCCCCCACCCTCCCAACCCCACCCCACCACCTGCGATAAAGAGTAGTTCAGCAGGATGAACAACAATGAGCCTTTCATAGTTCTGCCCTGCATTCTCCCTCCCTCCCTCATTATACTGGTATTACCACACAGCTGTGACCCTTCTAATTTGTGTGGGTGGCTGTTTCTTACTGGCACTGTCAGGGTCATTGAAATCACAACCACTTTCTCTCTGTGCAAAACAAGACTTGGAGTTTTGTTGGGAGTTTTCTAGATTGGTTTGTTTATTTGTTTGTTTGTTGTTCTATTGAAGAGGACTTCTAGCTGATTCCCCACTGGTATCTGAGCTTGGCACAGTGCCTAGCACTTCATAAGCTCTTAATAAATACTTGTTGACTTATTTGACTGAAGCCACACATCTGTTTCTTTTGGCCTCTCCTATTGGCTGGAGAAGATTTTGTCCAATCCAATCAGGTCTTTCTATTTTCCACTTTCTAAACTACATGGTCATTTTAAATAAATCATAAAATATGTTCAATAGGAAATAAAATTGACTGGAAGCTAGAAAAGGT
Source organism: Macrotis lagotis (assembly GCF_037893015.1). NCBI lineage: Eukaryota > Metazoa > Chordata > Mammalia > Peramelemorphia > Peramelidae > Macrotis > Macrotis lagotis. The sequence goes on from NC_133662.1 coordinate 116,411,200, forward strand.
ATTTAACTTGTTTTATTCTACATTGAGAACAAACGTTTCATATCTAGGATAAAAAAAAGTTTCTTATATCCTTCAACAAAAGCAAAGGGTAATGTATGCATTTGATGGCTTTGAGAATAAAAAGAAAAAGTGTCCCCATAAGACAAAGAGGGTGAAACACTAAGCTACCCCCTGTATGAAGAAAATAAAAGATAGCAAGTAACTGCTTAGCAACTAATTTTCATCATAAAATTTACTTTGTTCATAAAAATCATTATTTTCTTTAAGGAATTTAAAACATTAGTCTTTCATTCTACATTTTGATTTCCAAGACCCTTTGCTTGAAGTCTCACATTTCTCATTCATGTCCCTCATGGACTTCTTCTATCCAGACAGACCCTTTCACTGCATTTAGATAGCACAATTATGTTCCTAATGAACATCCACAAATTCAGAGACAGGCAGAAATCTTTAAAAAACCAAACAATTTTAAAACTTAAGAAAAATTTATATCATATAATTATAAGTATTTCTTAGATAATGTTATACTAAATGGAAGTGATAGGAAAGAAAGGTTCCCAGGTCTCAAATAGTTCACATTTTAATGGAAGACGGAATATGTAAACTACTCTGTACATACAAGATTATATATTGTTTACAGGTACACATATATGCATATACATATATATAATGGTCCAACCTTGTCTTTCCAACTTCCACTCCTGTTGACTCTTTGAGATTTTCCTCATTTGACATCCACTCATAACATGGACCCCATTTCCCCACCTCTGCTTTTAGTTCTGAAAGCAGCTTCTCTCTATGTTCAGTAAATTATTCTTTATTTATTCTTTATTGGTGAGGTGGCCATTAGTTCTTGCTTGACCACTGCCAATTGGCAAGATGTGGAAGACTTTACATATACGTGTGTGTGTGTGTGTGTGTGTGTGTATTATACATACATATGTAATCTAGAAGGAAAGTATTAGCAGTAGGTATAGGTAGGGAAATTGGGAAAGGCTTTCTCCAAAAGGAGGGATTTGAGCTAGTTCATTATCCCCCCCCCAAAAAAAAAAACCTAAGGCCTAGATATTCACACAACTTGATATTAGCAAGGCTGAAACTAGAAACCAATTCTTCTGAGTTTCAGTTCTATCTATTTAAGCATATTTTAATCATTGCCAGGTATATCAATTAATCAAAGACACTCTCTCCATGAAAAATTTTTTCTCAATAAACTGCTGCTAACTCATTGGCACTTAATTTGGCAGCTCAACTGAAATCAGCAAGAAACTGTGAAATCAGATGGAGATTCTGCAGAATGAGAAAGAAATGCACTAGCAGCCAATAAATAGCCAGAGTATTTTTTTTGAAATATTCTTCCCTTTGATATGTAAGTCAATACACTGTTACTGACTTCTCAAAACAAAAGTTATTTATTGCAAGTATGATCAACAGTTTGACTGTATTGATGTGCAACTTCATTGATATGACTTTCTCTTTCCTTTTTCATGCATTTTCTTCCCTTTTTTCCTATCCTATTCTTTCCTTTCTCCCATCTTTCTCTTTTTTTCTTTCTATCCTTTCTTCTTTCTTCACTTTCTTTCCTTCTTTCTTTCCTTCTTTTCTCTTGACTCTAATAGCACTGAAAATCTTGGTAAAGATACAAATACCTGGAGAGGTAATATATTAAAGCATTAACAACCACTCTCACCTCTTAACACTTTGTTATTTTATTGTTTGGTCAGAGGATAGGAAAGAAAGTTAACCAAGACCAGGAACCAGCAGTAACTCTCACTTCCAGAACAGGCCTTGAGAACTTAGTCTCCCTTTCCTTTCCAATCTCCCTCCTTGGAGTGAGTTAAAAATGGCTACTCATTTTCAAAATTTAATTTGTGTACTCTCTCAATCTTGCAAAAACTCTGTGCAAACACCTTGCTTATGACCATTTCTTGTCCCTTCCTTTTCCAGTCTTTCCTTCCTCCTCAACTTCTTCATAACCTTTCCTCCCTATTAAGAGAGGTTATTATTAATAGCTAATTATGAGGGAGATCCAAGTTTTTCACCTATCCTATTTCCTGTTTAAACTTTGGCATTTAAGAGTCTCATTGGCACTTTTATTAATAAAATACTATCATTATAAATAAAATGATTAATTATTCAGAATTTATGTCTCTAGAACTTTATAAAACCACATCACTTGATAAGATTCTAGCTTTCTTCTCAAGAAGAAACTAGACTACTGGGAAGCCAGAAGCACATTGTCTGAGGGATATAAATTCCTTGACCATGAATAAGCAACTCCTTGTAAAATGAAGCTAGTTGAACTAGTTGGACTAGTCAGTCTCCTAAGACTTCCCAGCTCAGAATTATATGATCTTTTGATCCTCTTTCCTTTTCTGGTCATTTAGGAGATACAAGGAAAAAATGGCTAGATAGTAGCAAAGACCCAGTTTGTTGGAACACAGGCTCTGAGTACCATATAGTAATCTGTCCTTTCATGTATCCTACTGAGCTCTTAAAGATAGCATCATCATGCTGTCTTTCTCTGACAACTCATCCTCAGATCTTCACATCTGTCCTAATCCACTTCTGACTCTAAATAGTAACCCAGCCTTGACTTCTCAACCTCCACTTTACTCTGTGGTTTTCCTCATTGGACATCCACTTATAAACACTGCCCCCTTTTCCCCACATCTGCATCTGATTCTCAAATCAACTTCCCTAAATGTTCAATAAATAACTTTTTTCCCTAATTGGTGAGGTGGTTATTAGCCCTTGCTTGGCCATTACCAATTGGCAAGATGTGGAAGATTATACCTCACTCTAGAGTTCAACTAAGAGAATTCTTTTTTAAACTGGAAACAACTTATTCCCATGAATAGACTGATCCCAAATGAGATGGGTTGTTCCTATTTTCCTTACCTGTACCTGGAATTTGATTTTGCCATACAAGCAAGGTCTTGAAAGGAAAGATATGTTTGGCTACTCTTACAATTTGACTATTCCCTTCCAGAATGGTGGGAGATTGGAAAGAAAAGGAGGCTAGATTCCCAAGGTCCGTTCTATAAGTGCGAGTTACTACTTAGTCTTGTTTACCTTATTTTCCCAACCTCTAACCAAGCAAGCTCTGGCAACAAAAATCCCCCAAGGGTCACATGTAGAATTGAATATCCATTCATGAATACAATACAACCCATACCATCAAGAAGGACAGCAATGTATGCTGGCTGCAAGTTGGTTGCACATGGTCTTGAGCTTTCAGTATTGACCTCCCTCTAGTGGCCTGGGAAGTTCATGGTCCTTTTGCATCTTTGGCACCTGCCTATCATAATCCTAATCTGGAACTCCTCCCCTGACTGATAGCTACACTGCTCTCTGCTCCATCTTTGGCTGGGCTTCCAATTCACATCTCTCCCCACAACTACAGAACCACAAATGATTTGACTTCTTTTTCCTGACCAGGTGATCTCAAACTCTTCAAACTTCAATATATTCTTCAACCTGTAATTCCCAAAACACATCTCTATCATAACAGGCAAACATAGAGAATTAAATCATAAAGACTGAATTCAAATCCTGCAACTCTCACTTACTAGGTCTGTGAACTAATTACTTAACCTTTCTGAGTCGCAGTTTCTTTATTTGTCTAAAGAGGGAATTAAATACAATGACCTCCAAAATTTCATATAGTGTTGTCTATAATTTTGTGATCCTACTCAACTGGATTTGTTATTTAGTGTTTTCAGCTCTATCTGACTCTTCATCATCATCCCATTTTAGTTTCCTGGGCATACATACTAGGGCACATTGCAATTTTTTCTCCAGATCATTTTATAGATATAGAAACTGAGGCAAACAAGGTCAACTGACTTGTACAAGGTCACATAGCTAGTAAGTGTCTGTGACCACATTTGAAGTCAAGACTTCCTGAATACAGTCTACTATACCACCTAGCTGCTTGACTCACCATTAAATTAGGAGGTCATTCAAGAAGAGTCATAGTATTCTCCCTGCCAGCCTTGGTTTCCTTAACAGTGAATTTTCATCTGCCTCCTTAGTAGATTCAAGTCATTTCGAGAAGCATTCATTAAAGCCTTATGACGGACCTAAGCAAGAGATACAAATACAGAAGTAATTGTGTCCCTGCTCTTAGGAAGCTAACATTTTACAGGAGGTGAGGGATGCTGAAGTTGGTAGGGAAGCCAACCTGCTTATGTAAGCAGATGAATAAATAAAGTATATATACAATGTAAATAGAGTTATTGGAAGGGGGGCACTAACTACTGGAACAATAAGGTATGGCATTTTGTTGAAAGAGGAACTTGAGGTGAACTTAGAAAGAAGCTAAAGATTCCAAGAGGCAGAGGAAGGCAGGATAGCATTTTATGCATAGGGGACAGCCTATGCAAAGTCTAGGAGGCAGGAGATGCAATATTTTGCATAGGATAATGAACTGACCTCACAGTCAGAAAAACTGAGGTTTCATATTTCTGCTACATTAAATACTAGCTATTTAACTTTGGGCAGGTAAATCAGTGTCCCTAATTCAACCCTCTAAAGTTCTATGTTGCATGCTTTATGTTATTGTATATGCATGACCTGTATCAGATTGCTTACTGTCTCAAGAAGGGAAGAGGGAAAGAAAGGTAGTATAGAATATGCAATTCAAAACTTTTTTTACAAAGTTTAAAATTGTTTTTACATGTAATTAGGGAAATATATAAATATATATGTGTATGTATAATGTATATTTAAAAGATGTATGTTGAAGAAAAAAGTCAATTTCTGATGTTAGAGTTTTTTTCTCCCCCATGGGGGTAGGGGGGGGGGCATATCCCAGTGAAATCTCAGATTAAAGTCAAAATTAAACATAGATAAAAGCAGGCTGTGAAGGGCTCTAAATGCCCAACAGAAGAGTTTCATCTGATTCTAGAAGTAATAGAAAGTTTCTTTTGTTTCCTAAGCACCAGAACAACAAAATCAAAATGGTATTTGAGGAGTGTAAATCTGATTACTATGTTGCAGAGAGAATAGACTGGATATAGGGGTCCAATTAGAAGATTAACATTCTGGTCCAGAGAAGAGATGATGAGGACTAAAAAATAATAATGTTGTGAATAGAGAAAGGGGAGACTGATGTGAGAGGTATTCTAGAGGCAAAATCAATAGTTTCAAATTGATCTTCATGATATGAGATGTCAGATGCTTTGCCTCTTTTCCTCTCCTCAAAATGATGGTATAATAGATCTTGCCCTAGACTGATGACTAAAGTAAAAAGAATGCTAAGGTCATTTTGGATGATGCCTCCTCATGAAATCTTCTTAAAGTCAGACAACTGAATATTATCTAATCTTCCTTGTAAATCACATAAGATTTTATATTTAGTTCATTGTATATTCCCTTCCACCTCTAGATTAATCACCTAATATTTTATACTTTTCCTAGTTAATTGATTATTCCCTTTCACCTCTAGATTCCTTGTGGTGGGTACTTGGTCTTATCTTTTGTCCTGTGTGGTTTCATTTTTGGTTTCTTGAAATGAAGCTCTAAAAAAACCAGATTTTACTAAAGCCTATTGCAATTCAAATGGAGCTCTTTGATCATGCTTTAAACCCAAATCATTCTGCTGTCATTGATTGGCCAACAATAGGTCCCAGACCAAACCTCACTAGGTCATAGTTTGGGTTTTGATGGCTCAGAGTGAGTGTAAATAGCAATTGTTCCAAAAGTTTGTTTTGTTTTGGTTTTTTTTGAATAGACAATCTAGGCCATCTTTTGCTTCCTTTCTTGTCTAGCTTTAATTAAATCACCCAATTAGCACTGCATCAGCAAACTGAGACCTGAAAAAGACCTTAGCTTAAAAAGACAAAGAGCAATTAAATGGCTAAGATCATACAGGTTGTGAATATTTCAAGTAGTTCTTCCTAAATCCAAGTCCAAAGTCTATCCTCTTCACTACTAAGTCAGTCAGTCAATCAATCAATAGGTATTTATTAAGTTGTTGATGTTCACTCATTTCAGAAAGGACTAATGACATAAGGAGATGATCTCTTGGCTTGCATATGAATTGGGTTTAAGGGAAGGATAATATGCAAAATATTATATACATACTTGTCATGTAACAATGTAAATAGAAATTAATCTCAGGGAGAATTGAAGGTGAGGAGACTTTGGGAGTTGGGCAATGAAATATTGTATACTGGTTGGTTTAGGTGAATTACTTTTATTTTTTTTTTATTCCCTTTCCACCTAATCTTTCCCCACCCACACAAAACTCCTTTATTTGACCTTTAAAGTCTTCACAACCTGACCCCAACTACACTTTCAATCTCCTTATACTTTATTCCCCTTCTCTCAGTCTTCTCATGCAACTGAATTTTTTTTGCTATTCCTTACTCCCAAAATGCCATTTTCCATCTCCAAGTCTTTGCCTTGGCTGTCTCCCTTTATTAGAATGGATTTCTTTCTCACATGTTTCTTAGGATCACAAATCAGCTCTCAAGCATTATCTTCCTCGCCAAATCTCCATCTGATATATCTATAAGCACATTGTCTTCCCCAATAGATCCCTTGAAAACAGTGACTGTTTTCAGTTATTCCCAGTGTCTGGCACAGAATTGACAATTAACAAGCACTTATTGATTTGGTGATTGATTTTTCTTTCTAGGTATGTGACGAGTAAGGAAGGAGGGAAGAAAAGAAAGAAGGAAGGAAGGAAGGAAGGAAGCAACAAATTTCAGGTAGCTAGATGACCCAAGTTCAAATCCTGCCTCAGATACATATTAGCTATGTGACCCTTGATAAGTCACTTAACTTCTGTTTGCTTTAATTTACTGGAGAAGGAAATGGTAAACCATTCCTCTATCTTTGTAAAGAAAACCCCATGCCCAATATTGGTTCATGGAGTCACAAAGAATCCAACATGACTAAACTACTGAACAACAAGCAATGTGTCAGGCACTTTAAAAATATTTCATTTGATCTTTTCTTTTCTAGGTTTTTGCAAGGCAAATGGGGTTAAGTGACTTGCCCAAGGCCACACAGCTAGGTAATTATTAATTGTCTGAGGTTGGATTTGAACTCAGGTACTCCTGACTCCAGGGCAGACGCTCTATCAACTGCGCCACCTAGCCACCCCAATCATTTGATCTTTTCAACAAACCTTAGGAGATACATGGTATCTCCATTTTCATTTCTTCCCAAAACGGAAGAAGATGACTTGCCCAACAACACACAGCTTGTGAATGTCTGAAAATATATTTGAACTCAAGTCTTCCTGACTTCAGACACAACAACTTATCTATTGGGCCACATAACTATAGGGGAAGGAAGTCTGTTGTAATAGGGCACTAGACTTAGAATCAGGAAACATGAGTTCAATCCTGCCTCAGACTCTGATAAACTTTGTGAAATTGGACAAATCACTTAACCTCCCTTTGCCTCAGTTTCTTCATTTTTAATATTGGGGTGTTGGATTTGATGGCCTTCAAGGTCTCTTCCCACTCTTTATCTATGATCCTATGTAAAAGCAAAAGGCAGAGCAGGAGGAGGAGGAGGAGGAAATGAAGAAGAAGTAGGACAAGGAGGAGGAGGAGGAGAAGGGGAAGGAGGGGGAGGGGAGGAGGAAAAATAATGTAAGGACACAATCTCAAGCTATGTGGCACAATTATGAATACAAAATCACAGGTACCCCAGTTTAGGTGGGAGTGGAACCTTTAGGAATAAAAGTTCTAGATTAGGTATGTCCAGCATGTCAAATTGAAACCCATTCATGTGATATTATTACATTTTATTATTATACAACTTGGTAATATGGGTTACATTGTAATCATATATATCAAATTCTATATTTGACAAGTTTTTGATGGATAATGAGGTCCAGAAAAGTTAAATGGTTGTATTCCCAATGTTCTGAATGGTCCAATATAGAGAGTAAGACAAAACCTCAGACAACAGTCTAAATAAACCATGGTTATAAAATTAAGTATGCCTGCCTATGTATGCCTCATATAAAGGCCTATTGGTCACATATCTTGTATTTGTCACACATACATATAGGCAGTAATACTGTCAGCAGTAGCAGCAGCATCTTCTAATGCAGAGGACAGACTATATATAGAAACTTGGAAGACTGATTCCTTCTTTCCTTCCCACTTAGAAGGCAAGTTCTTGAGATTTTCTTTCCAAGGTAACCAACATGATATGATATATGGTATGGTATGATTGTTATAATATGCTGTAATGTAATAAATTATAATATGGTGAAATATTCTACTCATCAAGGTCTTGAGAAATGATTATTGTTGACTACCCACAAAACTAAGACATGTATACTCTAGTAGCTTTCATTTTAATCAATAGCCACTATGACAGGGAATTTTTTTTTTATTTTTGTTGGCCTACAACAATCTTTTCTCTAAGGACTTTTCCAAAATACGGGTTTTTTTCCCTATCACAACTGCTCTGCTTGTTTTCAAACTAGAAGGAATACTCACTGAAGTCAGAGATAGAGCAGTCAGTTTGAAATATTTCATGCACTAGAACATGTTGCATGAACTATAACAAGAATTTAATAAGAAGTACCCTAGAGGCCTGAAATGTTTTCCTAGCACACCTCCCAAAGAGCCCAACCACGCCCAGAGAGTAATTTCCTTACCAGTCTGGATGTTTCTGATTCTAGGTGAGAACATACTATCCCAAAGTCTCTTATCTGGAGCCTAATTTAACTCTAGATGCAACTTTTGTTCCCTCTTTTTATGAAATTTGGCGATTAATTAGCAAAGATTTAATGTTAGAGAATAACTGGATATTTCTCAGCTAAACTGAAATGTTAAAACTACTACCTTACTTGCTCTGACTAAAGAAGTGTTTATCAGTCTTCTTACTCTATATCTCTGCCTCTTTCCCTCTCTTCTTTTCTTCCCCAATCTCTTGTCCCCACCACTCTTTCTGTTTTTGTCTCCTCTCCTCTGCCCCTCTTCCCTCATCCTTTGTTTCTTTTTCTCTTTAAACACAAGCTATTGCTAATTTCTTTCACTCCTTCCCTTCTCTCTCTCTCTCTCTCTCTCTCTCTCTCTCTCTCTCTCTCTCTCTCTCTCTCTCCTATATTTCTATCTCATTCTCTTCTCCTCTTCTCTTCCTCCCTTCTATCTTCTCTCATTCTATCTCTCTACATAGAAGTTATGTCTTCTAGAAGACATAAGCAAAGAAGGAAGGAGGACAAATTTCTCAAGAAAGCAAAGTGGACTCCCATAAGAGAGACTGAGAACCCCTAGTTGGTGGCACTACTGTGGAAAGAATATTCATTCAGCTATAGCTTGGACTAGACTGTTGTTGATTTCCCTTTCAACTCTGAAATCCTATTATCCTGTGATATTGTGGCCTCTGAGATCCCTACTAGGGATCTCTAAGATTCCCTAAGGATCTATGATACTACTACAATTAATGTTGTGATTTAGCCATGTAAGGCTTTTTGTAAGCCCATTCAGGGTTTTGTTTGCAAAGATACTGGAATAATTTGTCATTTTTTCCTCAAGTCATTTTACAGATGTGGACACTGAGGCACTATTAATATCACCATTTTACTGAAGAGGGGATTGAGGCACAGAGTTATGAAGTGACTTGCCCCAGATAGCACAGGTAGTATCTACTTCAAGATGTGGACCCAAGTCTTTTGGACTCCAAATGCCATGCTCTATGCTCACCTATTATTAATAAGATTAGTAGTTCAGTGCTACGAGAATTAGTTGAATACCCACAGATATTAATAGTAGACTACTTGGCAAAATGATTAAGTTGAAATGAAAACCCTTTGGCTAAGACATGTTCTAACACTGTCTTTATTTTTCAGTCCAGGGTCTGTCATTATTCTATCTCTGAGAACTGAACTCAGTAGAAGTGTTGAAACAGCATAAAAAGAAATAACAAGGAAATAGGAAATATTTGAAACCTCATGAAAGTACTTGCATTCACAAGATTTTCTGTAAAGATTTTGCAGGTGTGTGAAGTGAATTAAGGTATGGATGATTAGGGTATTCCCCATATTCTTTTTCCCTTTCTCAAATAATGGGTGACTTTTTCTCCACCCACCACATTCTCCTTTCTCTATCCTTTCTCTGCCAGTTTCTTTCTCAAACTTTCTCCTCTTCCCCTCTTCTCTCTTTCATTCTCTCTCTTCGTGTCCTGTCTCTCTCCACTTCCCATCACAACATCCTCATCACTCCTCAACATGAAACTAGAAGGGGAAAAATGGGAGTTTAGTTCCACATGGAGAACATTAGTATGACTTACAAGTAGTTTTGATCCCTCTATAAGCATACAAATTCAATTATGAATATATTTTCAGAGCAGCAAAAGCATTCAATGTTATCTTGGTATAAGTTACTGTATGCATTGTCTTCTTCAGGAAAAACTAGACAAAAAAATAATGTCCCTAAATATAAGTGCCCTATCCCCATTCCCATTTATCTGAAACCAATCTAAGAACATGCTGCTTCAATTCTCCCTTACTGAACATCTCCTCACAGCCTATCTCCATTTTCTTTCTGAAACAGTCAGGCCTGCTTCAGAAAATATATTCTGGCTCAGCTATGAAATTCACCATAAAGAAATTCTCAGTCTTTGGTTAAATGCTTTCCACAATATTTCAAATTTAATCTTGGAATTTTTCAGTCAATATAAAATTGCATTTTCTAAATAAGGGTATTTTCTTTTCTTTTCCTAATGACTGCTTCCAAAATTTTCAACACAAAGCTTGTTTTAGTTCCACTGAAACAGGTAGCTGAAGCCAGAAAAACTTGGGCTCAAATCCCATGCCCAGTATAACATGTTTCCTATTTGGCAAGCATGTACCTTTCTTTAACATGTTTAGACTGCAACTCCTCCCCACAGAGACTACCATTAATTAATTAATGTCTTCACATAAGTCACTACCTATGATGGATGCATGCAAAACCCCTAGATTTAAGATATTGTGGGGTCAAATCCTAAAACATTAGAAATTGTACTTGGTCATCTGGCTTAGAAGGTTGGGTATCATGCTACCACAGTAGAAAAAGTTGTGGATTTAGATAAAGAAAATCTGACCAGCAAATTTAAAGGATCATAGATTTAGACCTAGGAAGGACTTCCAAATTATCATCTTATCCAGTGATCTTAAATTACAATAGAAATGTATACCTACAGATTTTGTTTTGCAAACAGGATCTTTTTAAAAACCATGAATTAGCATCATCTATTCTATTGTATTTTTATTTATTTTGATAAACATTTCCCATTACATTTTAATCTAATTAGGGTCCACTAGAAGTTTTTTAGTTTGAAACTATATAGACCCATCATTGTAAAGTAGAGGGAAATAAAGACCAGGGATGTAAAATGAATAACCTAATTAGATCAATAAGTAACACACAGGATTATAATCTAGTTCCTGACTCCAAAAACTAGTCATTTTTCCACCATAATTCAGTTCAACAAACATAAAGTTCCTGCTGTATACAAAGCAATATATTAGGTACTGAGATCTACACTCATCTACATTTACAACCTGTAAATATAAAGTTTGAATGGAAACATTTCTTGTTCCCATGGAGCTTACAGTCCAATATGGGAATAAAAAAAGATATACTGTTAGGAACTGTTGCATGTGGGAGTACTGTAAAATCTTCATCACCTGGAGTCCTTGAGCACCAGAATATTATTTTAATAAGTGCCAAGGGAGTGGGAGTGGATTAGGGACTGGGGAGGATATTTAAGCACTTGTTTTTTGGTAAATAAATGGAGACTTTGGTATACAAAGGGAGAACTTGTCTTCCTTGTATCCCACCTCTTCAACATCCACCTGGGGAAGGATAAGAGAGTCCAGAAAGGGACTCAATAATATACAAATAATAAATATATCATATTTTTTGAAAAGGTACAAGACAAAGTACTACATAAAGCAAATGCTGGGGCATGGGAAGAGAGATCATGGAAGGCTTCTTGGAAGAGATGTCACATGTTGAATTTCAAATGATGAAAGGAGTTCAACAGGAAGAGAAAGATGGAGGTCATTCTAAGAGAGAATGGCATTAACAAAAGTCCAGAGATAGGGAAGCCTAGGGTAAATTCAAGAGATTGAATAGTTTAATTTGGTTCGAATATAGAGCACATGAGAGACAAGACTGGGAAACAACAATGACACCAGAATGTGGACATCCCTGAATTCCTGGCCAATGCATTTTGTGCTTACTCTTTAGGTATTGGAGAGACACAGATGGTTTTTGAACAAAAGGACATAAACAGATATGTCCATACTGGTAGGAGTCAACATTTGGAAGTTCAAATCTGGCCTTAGACCATTATTAACTGCTGAGAATAATTATGACATCTACCTCCCAAGGTTGTTGTGAAGATCAAATGAGAGTATTTGCAAAGCTTGTAAAGGGATTGGTACATAGTAGGAGTATAATAAATTCTTGTCCCCACAGGAAAAAAATGACCAATATATCATAAAGGTATCATGGAATTTAAGGACAAATAGGACCTTAAAAGTCATCTAACCCAACCTCCTCTTTTTATCAATGAGAAAATTAAGGCTCAGATAGAAGTGATTTGAACCTTATGCTGACTTTCTGATTTTTCCTGTTTGCAAAATCTCATAACGTTTTCAAAACAAAACCAAAAAAAAGAAAGAAAGAAACACCATTCATAAAACTTATCACTTGGATTTTGACTGCAGTTGGCAGTGAACTTCTGAAATTCCAATGAATTAAATGCAGGTTTCTGCATTTACTATAAAAAATTGTCTTCTTATAGAATAGGATATCATTAGATAGGATATTTCTGCTTTAAGTACATTTTGGTTGTTTTCTATCTACATAGTTTGGTCTGTGTCATCACATGATACAGAGAACTTTCATTTGAGAATTGCAGATTCATGAAGTTGGATGATGGCATAGGTAGACATTCAAGACCTTCAAGCAAAAGTCAAAAAATTTTCAGAAAAATTTCTAGGTACTTTCCAAGCTGAAGTAGACATAGAAATTGAATTATAAAGATATTTTCAAAATAAAGAACATCTTAGTCCATAGTTCTGTATTATATACATAATTTAGTTTTTTCTTAATTGATGATGGGACACATTACCTCTGGAGATAAAGGATCTAGGTTCAAATTGCACCTCAGTCATTTACTTCCTATGTGGCCACAGGGGAGTCATATATCTTCCTCAGTATTCAGTTTTCTCTTCTATAAAATGAAGGGATTGAACTAGATGACTTTTGAGACCCTTTCTAGTCCCATTTTTTATGATTTTATTATCATTTCATCTTTTGTTGATGGTATAGTAAATAAATAAATTTCTAGTTCCTGAAAATTCAGAGGCTGCTAAGATAATATAACCTCGGGGAATGTGGGGAAACAGAACTACTGGAAAGTATTGTCTTCTTTGCTTGAAATCTACCTTGATTATCTTTTATACTTTGCCTAGGAAGACCAAATCAACAATTTTAATTAACTCTCAAACTAGATTTCCAAATAACTGAAGCCATCCTCCAATAGTAGATGGTTTAGCTGAAGAGAATAAGTAAGAACTCAAAATAAATGCAAATTTTTTTAAGTCTTAGAATATCTTAAACAGAATTCAAAATGGAAAGGACCATTTTTAGACAATATGTTCAAGACTTATAGATGCTAACTGGAAGATTTTATGTTCATTTTTCTTTACTCTCTAAAGGCATTGACCTAAGATCAAAGCCTGCACTTCAGCCCTGGCCAAGTCATCTCACAAATGAAAGCCCCAGGCCAGGGCATCTACAAGTCTGTTTCTGGAAAACCAGTCTAAAGTGGGCATTGGCAGTGGCTTCCTAATAAGAAGAACAACAATTGCAAATAAATGGAGATTGAAAGTAGAATATTTATCACAAGCTCTTAACAAGTGGGGGAAAATGCTAAATGGCCTTTAATGAATGAGTACCTTTTCAAAAGAAGGGGACTTCTGAAACCCTTTTATATATATTTTCTAGAGCAAGGGAGAAGATGTAGTTAATATAAAAACAGAGAGAATGAAAAGAAAAGTATTTAGAGGTCCTAGCTTCTGGGTAAGAGGAGAGAAGGAAATGAATCCATTTACTTCCTAACAAGAATCAGCATTGTTCAAGTTTCCCCTCCCTGTAAAAGCTGATGTTTTCCTCCCTCTAGACATAAGATGCCTCTGCATTTGCTCCCAGGAAGAGTAGCATTAATGAGGTTTTATAGAGAAAAATTCTGCTCATTATATTATTCCTTTTCCTCATAAAAAGATATCTGAATTTTTTCTTCTTTTTCCTTATCAGCTTTGCAAATACTTGGGCTGTTTCATATTTTGGTTTATTCGTTTATTAATTTTAAGGATTCATGGATTGTTTTTGAAGTCCTTTTACTTTAAGAATGTTTACATTCTTTTTGCTCAATTCCTGCTCTTCAAAGGATGTGAAGCAACCATTCCCCAGAGTTCAGTCCTCAGCTGTTTTCTTCCCACAAGCTGATAAGGCCCAGCAAAGCAGCTTCGGGAATTAGTGGAAAGGCAGAAATGGGGATCTCTGTCACCTGCCTCTCTACAACTCCACTGAGAATTTGTCCTTCCTTCCACATGGAATACTTCCTAGATCATGATAAATTTATGATTCTACTGACTACTTGGCAAGCTTGCTGTAAGATGATTTATAAAGATGGGGACTCAGGAGGAAATCCAAGAACCTTTCCAGACCATGCGTGACCTTTCCAAATCAGAGGCCCACAAACAACAGCTAAATTCATATCATTCTGTTCAAGAAAATCCCAGATTCTTTGAGGAATCTACATTATTCTTTAGCTTCCAGTTTGGAATTTCAGAATGAGAATAGGATCACAGCATATAGGTATAGGGAGCTTGGAAGCCATTTAGTCTAATTCCTTCATTTTACAGATGAGAAAACTGAACCCCAGAAAGTTTGTCATCCCAATGTCAAATGGGTATTTAGCAACATAACAGTAAGATAGGTAAGCAGGTGGTAAGCAATAGAAGTAGAATCAAACTCAATTACTCTGAGTCCAAAAGGAATATTTTTCTACTGTCCAGTACAATAGTAAATATATATTTTACACATTTTTTAAATCAATACAACAGTACTGTGGGTCTCATTTGTAAAATGAAGGAATTGAGTAAAAGGGCTTTTAGGATTTTTACAGATTTTAATTCTATAAATCTATTTCTGCTTAGAATTTTTTACTTTTTGAAGGTTTTATAAGTAATCTGATGATTGAACATAGCATCCAAATTGTGAATTCTCAGTTTACAAATGGGGAAACTGAAATTATGCCAAGGATCATACACATATTTAAAAAAGATATCTCTCCCCCTGCCAAGAGTAAATACCTCTTACACCAATCCGAAATTAACATCTTTCTCTTCTTTTGCAGTTTCATGAATTTGAAATGACCAAAATCATTGATTCTGGCATTGAGTTACTCTTACTGAACTATGCTGATAATTTGGCAACCCACACAGTCTTTCTAAAGACCACTACTTGTAGACTGTCCATCGTGGTATGATCCTTTCAGAGGGTATGCTCTTCTTTCAAAGTCTTTAGAAATCCCAAGTCTGGGTCTCTATGACTACTTTGAAAATTCTAGGTCTTTAGGTCTTTACCAGGTTGGACCTTGAGTGTGTGGTCTAACCATGGAAAGCAAGAAGGGAAAGAATGCTGAGCTATGTAGGACCTTGTATAGGCAGAGGAAGAAGAAGGAAGGAAGAAGGAAGGAAAGAGGGAAGGAAGGAAGGAAAGAGGGAAGGAAGGAAGGAAGGAAGGAAGGAAGGAAGGAAGGAAGGAAGGAAAGAAGGAAGGAAGGAAGGAGAGAGGGAGGGAAGGAGGGAGGAAAAGAGATGGTCTGTAAAAAGGCAATGACAACTTGTGGAGAATCACAAGTTGGGACTAAGTCCCAACTGTGAGATAAGATAGGAGCATGCACAGTTGAGGCCTGAGTAATACTAGGGATAAGGAATCAGCAGGACTTGGTGATGAGGTGGATACAGGGAGAGGTCTAAGCTAGAGACCAGGAACCAAAAGAAAATACTATAATTTATGCTATTAGAGCAGATAATTAGGATTTAGAGGTAATATAGTTCTAAGAGCAGTATTTCTTTTAAATATCATATGTATAAATATGTAGGTATCTATTCATATAGTATCTATTATTATGTTTATGTTAACTACACCCAATAGAATCTATCTTCCTTGAGGGAAGGGAATGTTTCATTCATCCCCATAATCTAAAAGTTTCCTTTCTGTAAAATGGAAGTGATGCTATTTTTGGATATCCTGGAAATCACTTAATCTTTATACATTTTAAGAAACCATGATTTGTATTAAGTTTTCTATACATTTATTATTATTCCTGCCCCCTCTATTCCCTGCCAAAAAACAGAATGTAACCTCATTAAAGGAACAGCTAAGTGGCACAGTGGGTAGAGTGCCAGGACTGGAGTCAGGTTGATCTGAGTTCACATGTGACCTCAAACACTTACTAATTGTATGATCCTGAACAAGTCAATGAACCCTGGTTGCCTCAGTTTTCTCATCTGTAAAAGGAGATGGAGAAGTAAATGGCAAACCATTCCAATATCTCTGCTAAGAAAACTCCAAATGAGGTTACAAAGAGTTAGATGTCACTAAAAATGACTAAGCAACAAAAAATCCATTGACAAGGAATGTTTCATTTTTGCCTTTGTATCCCCAGGGCTAATCACACAGTGAGTGACATATTATGGGCCTTTAATAAGTGGTTTTTAAATTGGATTGGATCTAAATAGGACCCTTAGTGATCAAGAATTAGTAGAAAATATCAAAGGACACCTGAGAGAAGTTGAGGCCAGAAAAACAGTTTTCAAATCCAAGTTTAAAATGGTTTTAATGAAAGAAGACAGTTGCCCACATCAATAGTAATTTTAGGTTGAGGAGAAAAGTAAGAAAGAGGACACAGGAAGTATCACAAGGTAAAGACAGTGAATTTGGAATCCCAGGACTTTATGTAACAGTATAGCATTATGGAAAAAGGACTAGACTAGAAGTCAGGATTCTAAACTTGACTCAGACATATACTCATGGTGTGACCCTGGGAAAATCACTTATACTTTCTGAGACTCAGTTTCCTGCTCTGTAAAACAAGAGTATTGACCTTTAAAAATCTCTGAATTGGATTTTTGATTCCGTCACCTCTCTGAAGATAATTTTCTTATCTTTAAACATATGTGAGAAAATAACTGGAATGAGAGGTTAAAAATGTACAAACTTTAGGAGTCTTTCCTTCTCTAAATCTTATAATTTCTTCAGCAGTCAGTTATACACAGTATTCTGAGAAGGGTGAAGGGGTAGAAAGGCTTGGTTGTTCCCATTATGTTGTCAGAGTGTAGTTTTTTTTACTCACCCACCCACCCCCTTTTTGGACTATAGAAACTGAGAAAAAAGCTTCAATTGACTCTAGTCCAATGCAAAGCAAGAAGGGCACTTTCACACCAACTCTTTCTGTAGAGACTGCTGTGTTAAATTTCCTTGGGAAGTCTGGGAATTGTTGGTGAGAGAAAACTTCTCTCTTGATTTCATGCCTTCGATTACAAAAACAGAAAGTAATGGGGAAAAGACTGAAAACTTTCTAGCTAGGTCTTCATACCCCTGATGACCCCAGCAATTTTAGGGGATAATGGTCTTCCTTGCCTGAATTGCTTGGATATTGGGAGCTGTATACTTGATCATGTGGAATTGTTTTCTAATTGGTTCTGAAATATTTCTAAAAAGTGTAGGGAATGTCTGGCATTTAATGGAACCAAAAGCAATGGTTGTTACATATCTTCATGGAAGACTTGACTAGGGCCCTTTCTAGATTTAAAATGTGATATCTGATTTAGATCTG
This sequence comes from Macrotis lagotis, assembly GCF_037893015.1. Classification (NCBI taxonomy): domain Eukaryota; kingdom Metazoa; phylum Chordata; class Mammalia; order Peramelemorphia; family Peramelidae; genus Macrotis; species Macrotis lagotis. The sequence goes on from NC_133662.1 coordinate 116,429,083, forward strand.
GTGACACCAGGCCTCCTTCTTTTACATGCATATGCCTTTCTTTCCGTAACTCTCTTCTTAGGTGATGCTTTTCATCTCTCTGGAGGTGTTTTCCCAGTTTCAATCCATACAATCAACAGAATGAGGTAAGCTGAGGAGTAGGAGAGAAAAAAGGTGAAGCAATTTTTCAGCAAAACCTCATGACAAGGTAGTGATAAAGTCAAGGTAAAAATTCTAACTCTCTGGCTTTCATTCCTAGAATAACCTGTATCTCTTTCAGTAATCCATCTATGACTGCCAACCTCCTACTCAGGAGAGTTGCCCTAGCTTGTCCTGGAAGAGTGACATCAATAGCACCTCTACTGAATGTCTGCAACTCTGAGTAGTAAAATAGGCCTAGTAGGTGGCAAGAGCTTCGCTTTCTGTCAAAGATTTAAAGGTAGAAAGTATGTTGGAAATGATATCATTATTTTACAGACTAGGTAACCAAGACCTCAGAACTAATATGATTTGCCTAATAATGAGAATGTGACACAATTTGAAGCTGAGTTTTCTGGTTTTAAATCCAACACTATATCATTCTATCACTTTGTTATTTTTAACCATTGACTAGTCACAGTTATAGAGATATTAAAAGTTCAAAAAAGCCTTCAAAGTGCTTGCTAAAAGTATCATTAAAGATCTGTCCAGTTTTTTTTTCCTCAAGTGATCTAAAGGGTCACTAGAAAAAAATAATAGATTTAAAACTAGATAGGCCATTGAAGGCTAGCAAGTTCATCCCATCTATTTTATATGTAAGGAATTTGAGACCTAGAGTGACTGACTCAAGTCCACTTAAAGAATAAATGACAGAGCTGGGATCTGAATTCATGGCATCTGACCCCAAATCTGAATAACTTTAAGTGATAAAAATCTGCCTTCACAATATAATATTCAACCTAGTCCAAGACTTTATTTCATTTTTGCTACATCACTGTCATAAATTGTTAATTTGCCTCCCTGCCTCAAGTCTCTTCCCATTCCAATCTGTCCTCCACAACATGAAAACAATATATATCACATATGTATGTATGTCTATATAGTATGTATGTATATATATGTTTTATATATATATATATATGAAAACTAGGATAAATTGGGACTAATTAACAGAAGAAAGGCATTTCTAATAGCTCCCTATTGACTCGAAGATGAAATTTAAAAAAATTTGTTTTTAAAGCAAAATGTGCTGACTTTAGACTCAGAAGACCTGGCTTCAAATCTAGGTTCTGCCACTGGACAAGTCATTTCAACTCCCAAGGTCTCAGCTTCCTCATCTATAAAATAAGGTTAGCCTAGGTGAGTTTCTATCTTTAAAATTGGTTAGCTACAATCCTGTAAAACTGTCCCTGTCATTTACTGGCTTTGGGAAGTCACTAATTTCTGCGCTCTGGGTCTCACTTCCCTCATTTGAAAAATAAGAGGGGTGGGACTAGCTGTCTTCTACAGTCCGTTGCATCTCTGAATCTAGGATCCTTTTTCATTGCTATTAGCATTGACAAAGGCCCAAAGTCACTTCCTTGCCACAGCAAGGAAGTTTCCTCAGTTTCCTCATCTGTTAAACAAGGTTTGAAATGAATCAGATGCTTCCTGAGTTTCATATCCCCACCCTACCCTACCCTCCTTAGCTTTGACTACTAAAAAATGCCACAGTTGTGTGATACACCAAAGTAGTGGGTGGTGTGATGGTAAGAATTGGGTGATGGTAAGTAGTGGGTGGTGTGACGGTAAGATTTAGGGTTGGGTTCATCTCCATGCTTGTTAGTTGGCAGACTGAGCACCAAGACCTGCTTTCTCTCTCTGTTGCTGTTGTTGCAACAGGTATGTGTAATCTCCCAAAATAACCCAGCTACTGGCAAACTAAAAGACACACATAAAACACAAACACATACTCTAGCTATGTTCAAGTACTCTATAATAAGAATACTTTGATTTTGCATATCGTCTTTCATCTGAGGATTTCTAAATGCTATTCAGGCAGTAATTATGCCTCAGAGCCTACAGGTAAGACTAATGTATGAAGAAGAGTAAGCTGAGGTGCCTCAAGGCTGCCTGAAGGTTAATGCAGAGACTGTGAATGAAGTGTAGAAACCCTAAATCCACTTTTCTTCTCAAGGGAGGGTGATTATTGATTTCAATGTTCTTTAGTTTCATGAAAAAGTAAGGTTTTTTCCAGTGCTTTGAAAGAGAAAACAAATTTAAAAGGTTCAAGATGTTAGTTCAAATACTAACATGAACTTCACATTTCCAAGAGAACATTGTGCACCATGCAACACTATTATAGTGATGACCAACTGTGAAAGACCTATGATAAAAAAAATGCTATTCCCCTTCATTGAGAGAACTAATGAACTCTTATTCTGCTGACTTTTTTTTTACAATATGACCAGTAAGGAAATATGTTTTCTGTGACTCATTTTTGCATGACTTCACATGTATAAGTGAAATTGCTTTATTTCTCAATGAGTAGAAGAGGGTCTGAAGGATGGGAGAGAATTTGAGACATATTAAAATAAAGTATATTAAAAATGTTTTTTTTTTCATTCAAGTAGAATTCCTTTCTATTACAGTTGTTGTCCCATTTCTTCCTCTATCTGGATAAACTTGAGAGCCTCACTTTTTCCCAGGACTTCAACTTCATCCATATTGAAAACAAGGATATTATACCAGAGATTAAGGTATCTTCTGACTCTGACATTCCCTGATTCTAATCATCTCATCTCCTACCCTTTCCTGCAACCTGTTGAACAAGTGGAAAATGATTGTTAATGGGACAGTGATCGGCTCTAGATAAAGCATACCTATGGTCAGATAATTATTTTGAATTCCAAACATCTTACAAAGAATATTTAAATAATATGTCAGTTAGGTACAGTTAACCATAAGCAAACCTGCACCTGTTTGGAGAACAGATGCAGGTAATGGATAGTTTTGCTTCTTTTTTTAATACCTTTTCTTAAGCTGAACTTGTATTCATTAGAAGCTGCTAACATTTTAGAAATGCTACACTTTTTTACCATATGTCTTAAGATGCCATAAAGCTGCTGACTGTTGAATTTTCAAAATGTCCCCCACTTTTAGCATGACTTTCATGCTAATAGCTGAGATTACTGAATTAGATTCATTTCATTTCCTGAACCTTATTCCAGGTTTACTTCAAAAGCTATAAATTGAATGTATATCAAAGAAATATAGAAAAATTAACTGTAGGGTAATTTAGTTTTGTTTTTTTCTGAATGACAAGAAACACTGGGATGCCAATATCACAATTTCCTTTATATCTTGAAACTCTCTGAATGAAAAAAATGACAATTATTGCCAAACCTCTCACAAGCAAAAAGGAGCAGAAGTTGTATGACTCTTTGGGTCATCGATATTAAAGATATGAATGTGGTTCTCACTTTTAGACTGATGCAAGACATTCTACTTCAGCTACGTAAACAACTTTTCACAAATTTAACTTTGATAAAGATTCTTCTAAATATCAATTGGAAAATCCCAACTCATATATGTAATTCCATATGGAGAATATATAGAATATTTATAGGCATATATAAATGGTATCTATATTCAAATGTGTATAAATTATAATAATAATTATTATTATTGTATCAACTTTAGCTAATTAAAATGTTTGTTTACTTAATAAACCATAGCTCAGAAGAGTTCAAAATCCTTTTCTTATCATGATCTTCAGAACTAGTTTCTCATCCATATAAAGAAATATTTCACTACTTCTGAGATATATCTTGCATAGTCATAAGGGAATAGGGACTGGACCCTATTGATTAGGATGACTTTATTAGGATAAGGACCCCCTAGGTGAGAAAACTCTCTACTACCATAAAATGGTACTTTCTCTGCAACTTAAAATCTTAAAAAGTTGCCTAAAGCATGGTATCAAACTCAAAAGAAACTAATTTTTACATAAAGATCCTTGAATACATAAATTTACATAGTATTAAAATATAATGTTATCTATTTTTTTTATTTTGCTGAATATTTTCCAATTACATTTTTATCTGGATTGAACTCCACTCCTGGAGTATTGCCAGCAGCAGCCCACAGGCCTATATCACCAAAATGAAATCTGTGGTCTAAATCACGAAACATTTCAGAAATTTGCCTAGAATGACAGATCCCAATATGTGTCAAAGTTGGAATCTGAACTCAGATCTTTTGGGTCAAGTTTCTATCTTTTTCACCATTTTCCCTCTCATTTATATTAATAGAAACAGAGACATTTAGTGCTAAAAGGGTTTCATAGTTTATCTAGTCAATTGCTCTCCTTTTATGGGTGTATCAATCTAGGCTCAGACATGTTGGGTGATTTACCTAAGGTAACACAAAGGCAGCAATAGAACTGAGATTTAAGATCTAAAACCCACTCTCTTTCAACTAAATCGCACTGACTCCTACATATAAAGTACAAAAGACAATCACCATGGTTTTCTAGGCACACCAACTTTCCTACAGAATAAGCAGTAGAAAGCAAACCAAGTGAATGTATAATGATAGTTTGCTATTGATTTAAATTTAATTAGTTTTTTCTTGACATTCTGTTACAGATGTCTTCTAAGGCCATATTCATAATGAGCCTAATTAATATTGAGGCTCAGAATAGACAGTCTATGGTCCAAAGAATTCTCCTTCCCCAATAAGATATACCATCATTTTAGGTCATTTTTTGCTTGGGATTTTTAGAAACAGAAAAAGGGGGGGGGTCAATGAATGTAAAAGTTAGAGGCCTTGACATCAATAGACTTGGGTTAAATCCCATTTCTGATGATGTGTGTTGGTTAGGCAATTCGTTTAAATTCCCTGGGCTTAGTATTTGTTTTTAATCTATAAAATGAGGGGTTTGGACTACATGACCTCTACTGTTTCTTCAAGCTCTAGATTTACGACCCAAAATTCCAGGAGATTTGTTGAACTGTGTCTCTAAAGTTCTTCACACTCTTTAATGGAAAAAAAAAATCAATCTATATCTTGAGTGATTCCTACTATCTAAAGAGGCATCATATTATATGTAAAGAGTACTTGGAGTCAAGACCTGGGTCTACCCCTGGTTCAAATCCCAGCTCCCATATTTGCATAACTTTGGACAAGCCATTAAACCTGTCTGGACCTCAATTTCCTCATCTGTGAAATGGGAAGAATACTTTTGCCACCTAATTCCCAGGGTGATCTTATAGGATCATATTCTCCAGAGCACTACATAAAAAGCAATTGATTGTTATAGACAAGTTTCCTTATCCTAGACAATTACAGTCTAATCTAGTTTTCTAGCATTTAGCTATCTTTATTTTCCTACTTCATCTCCTGCCAAATTTCCCCCTGAGATGCTTTCTTTGTCTCATTCCCCTCTATTCCCAAACCTACTTTAAGACTTCATTGGGTCAAACATCACCTTCCTATAAAACTGGTCCGACTAGCTCGGGACCTATTCTGAACTCCTAAAGTATTACTCATTTCCATCACTCCTTTCACATTTTATTTCCTGCTTTGTATCTTTAGTTAGCTTGGTATGTACATGCAATTGATCGCTTCCCAGACCTTAAACTCATTGAGAATAGGGATTGTGTTTCCTCTTTCCTGGTGCTTTTCACCTTTAACTTTTCTTGAGCTTAATAAGTATTTCTTAACAGATAAATGAACACAAGATTTTCTAGTTTCTCTTGGTGGGGCAGTGCAATGGTACATTTTAGAGATGTCAACATTCTATGACAGAATCTTTTTATATTCTTTTTATATCAGATGCCTCCTACAGGGCACTCCCTTCTTGCTAGGAAACTCATTTAATGCATTATTCATGAGGTGAGGGTTTCTGGGGGTACAGTTCAGTTACAGGATGAATAGATCACAAGTTTAAAGGCTACCTCATTGATTTATTCATCATTTTCCCCTTCCATTATAAATATCCATTTGTTTCTAGTAGCATTCCTATTCTAAAGTTCACAAAGCTGAACTATTGATTAAAATCTACACCTTTGAAATTTTATTTTATAAAAATATACTGTTTTAATGAGGAGAGGAAAGGGAAGGCATTGTTACATTCAAAATGATAATAATAACTAACATTTACTACTATTAACAATTTAAAAAATAATAATAGCTAACATTTGTCTCAGGATTTAATCCTCACAACAACCTTGGCATATAGGTACTATTTATTATCCCCAGTTTATCTATGAGGAAACTGAGACAACCAGTGATTAAGTGACTTGACCAGGTTCACACTCTTAGTAAGTATCTGAAGTCAGATTTGAATTCAGGTCTTATTGACTCCTGACCCAATATTCTATCCACTATACCACCAAGCTACCTCAAACTCAAAAAAGATTCCTTGAGTAAGACAGTTGGTTTATTTTCTCAATCAATCTGCTACCTCCTAGAACAACAGGACCAAATGTGATACTTCTGCCGAAACTTACTTTAATAGTTCAATGGATCTTCAAAATCATTGATGATGGTCTTCTTTCCAAAATTGAGATCACAACCAATGAACTCTTTATAATGTTGGGTAACTTATCCCTCAGTTACCATAGATCCTTCCAGAACTCAAACAAATATGTTAGGGACTTTCCCTTAACTCTTTTAATTTTTCCCTCTATAGCAATTAAACACAGGAGCTATCCATTGATTGTCTCTTGCTCTTGATTGTTAACTGACTCACAGTTTTTCCAGTGTTACATTGCTCTGACATACATCCACTATTTCTCTGGCATAATTTTTAGGTTATAATGTGTTATACCCCTGTTGCCCCCCACTGTCATTTTTAAGGAACCTCATCTTTAATTTCCCAGAGACAGTGGCATTCTATGATCTTTAATCATACATCTTACCAAGAAAACACTGTTAATAAAACTGGCTTTTGTTCCAAGAAGAAACAAGGGGTTATTAAAATATGCAATTTTTTGGAGCAAGTCAACTCATTCTTTTTCTCAGTCTAGCTCAATGATCATTTGTGGTGTTTTTGCAAGATATATTTTCAGTTCTTAAAAGAATAACCTCCATTGTCTTGCCTTTGGGGTAGTGATGTACCATGGGTGGTCATTGAGTCAGATGACTTTTCTTCACTGCTTTCTTTGTTATAAAAGGAAGCTCATTGGATGGGTGTGGCCATACCTGGAAATAATTGTGATATAAAAAATAAAAGGTATCAAAAGTTTTTAAAAAAATAATTCCATTAGAGCTAAAAAAAAAAAGAAGTATGATGACTAAACACTGAGAGAATTTTTAAGAGGTTCAAATACCTGATGTTGTCTGTGAAGTTTAGTGAACTCTAGACATCACCAATTTGGCCCATCCTTGGATTGTCTTATAAAAGACTGCGCAGAAAAGTGCATGTACATACATGTGAGCTTGTGGGAGGTGGGTGATTCATAGAATGATACTCCTATTAATGAAAATAGATTACAGCATCGCCATGAATCCAAGACCACAGAGCCCTTTGGCAAATCAGAAAAGTAGGAGCATTGTCTCCATTTGAGAATGAAGAAAATATATAATATGCATTCAAAAGGGACATAAAGCCAGATAAGCCTCAGAGGGAAGGGACTTTAAGTTCATTTTAAAATGAAGTATGGAAAACCATTCTCTTTTGCTTTGTTTAAGGAAAACCAAATTGAGTTCCCTTCAAATGAGGTAAACTGAAAACTCCTCATTGAGAAAAAAGGGGGTTCTTTACAATTCCATTCCCTTTCCCTCTGGCTTTCCCAGAATTGTTTCTCTCTTTACACTTTATCAAACATCCGTAGTACATGACACAATGCAGGAGTTTGACTACAGTTTGACTACAGCAGAAAATCTATGTAATAAGAGTGTGTAGATTTGGAAGACCTGTTTCAGATTTCCAGTTTGAAATCTCTCTCCAGCTGTTGTTCTTATTTCAATTCCTGAAAGCCTGGGGGCTTCTTGGGGGCAGAAAGCATGTGGGTGTGTTGTGTCTGGCAGTCGAGTAACAGAATATTCAAAATATTTTAAACCCCAAAGAGTCATTCCAAAAGTTAATTCCCAGATGTGTGGAAAGGAAAACATCCTAAAAGAAATGTTTGAACCAGGATACATGCTCAAAAACTAATGGGTAGTTCACAAAACAGTATGTGTGTGTGTATTTTTCAAAAATTTCCATACTTTTTTTATTAAAAATGACAAATGACCTTTAGCCCTACTGTTATTAGCTCAGCTGCTAGTGTCACAGGTCAATAGGTAGTAGATGTCATCAAATACAAACTAAAAGGAATCTGGGAAGAGGGATGTAGAGCTGTACCCTGGGGCTAGAAAGAAAAAAAAAGTGAAGACTGCAGTATAATATTAGTTTCTCTTTGCTGAAGCAACCTTAGAAAGTAATTCCTCAAAAGGTCATATCAGTGACCTTGTGGGGTAGGGGAACTCACTTTAATATTTTGTTTTTCTCAGAATTAATTGAATCCCATCATTAATTTTCATTCATTTAAGAGAGAGAGAGTCAGAGGAGAGAGAGAGAGAGAGAGAGAGAGAGAGAGAGAGAGAGAGAGAGAGAGAGAGAGAGAGAGAGAGAATTAATAGTTAATAGCCTTGGAGTTTCTGGAGGAGGAAGGTTGATATTTTGAGGCTTTTTTCTTTTTAGCATTGTTGACTTCTTAGGGGTGGATAGGTAGAAGCAGTGGATACAGTACCAGCCCTGGAGTCAGGAGTACCTGAGTTCAAATCTGACCTCAGACACTTAATAATTACCTAGCTGTGTGACCTTGGGCAAGTCACGTAACCCCATTGCCTTACAAAAACAAAAACAAAAAAAGCAATGTTGACTTCTTGAAATCAAATACAGGAAGACAGGATAGAACAAATGATAACAGAATAACATTTCATGAATGGTCACAATCAAATTATTTCATTTGTTCCTTCAGTTTCCTTGTGATATGGACTCTTGGAACTAAACAAAAATTCTGCAAGAGATTGCAGCTTTCTACATTTACCTAATTTAGGCAAAGTTAGGAAAGTCAGCTGTCAAAATCCTGCCATGGGGAAATTTGTTTGTGGCTACCACTTCCCTGATTATTTTTCCTTCATATGAGGTGGTCTAAACATCCAAGACATTTAAAGGAAAAAGATAGTGGGAAATGTTTTACAGGGTTGAATCCATCCTCAGGCAGTTAATTGGGGAGAAGGTAGAGTTTGGAGGAAAGAATGTGGAACAGTGAGTGTCCCTCTGAACCTAAAGTTGACTCTTGTAGAGAGAGTGAACTGAATATGTCTTTCATCAGATTTAAATTGGAATGGGAGCCTTACAGAACCAGTTCACAATTTTACAGATTAAATAAGTGGGGCCAGAGGCCCTGTCTTTACCTCTAACCTTAATGTTATAATGTTATAATAGCCTCTAAATTGGTCCCCTTGCTTCTAGTTTCTCTGTTTTCCTATCCATCCTCCACAAAGTTGCCAAATTGATAAGCATAGGTGTGATCATCTCATCTCCCACCCCCTCCCCATTACCCTTAAGATATAGTACAGATTTCTCTGAAATCTAAAACCCTTTATATTTGGACTCCATCTTATCTTTCCAGACTTGTTTAGCATTATTTTCCCTTTCACAGTCTATATCACAGCTAAATAGACTTATTTAATATTCCTTATGACATCCCATATCCTTTGCACAGGTCTTTAATATTCCCTCATATTTGCCTCTTAGAATACCTAACTATAAATACTTGCAAGCTATTAAATTACCACATAAAAACATGTTCCAAATCACAAGTATTAGGAAAAATGAAAATGAAAATATCATTAAAGTCTTGTTTCACTCTGTACTTTGGCCAAAATTAGGAAAGACTACTAGAGATGACACTTGAACTGAATCTGGAGAAGAGCTAGTTAGGGATTGCAGGGGCAGAGGTGAGAAGAGAGATCATTCCAGGCAAGTAGTCAAACCAAAGCAGCAATGTGCCAGGCACTGTGCTATGTAGTCCCTGTCCTCAAGGAATTTATAGTCTTATGGGAAAAGATAATACATAAAAGGTGAACTGAAAAAGGAAGTACAGGAAAGAGGTATTCGTAGGGACATAGTGTCTAAGTCTGTAGGAAAAGGAGATGGTTGATCTCAGTCCTTTCTTAAAATTTAGGTAACCTATGGAATGTCTTAAAAGCAGGAAATAGAATGTTGTATTTAGGAAACAACAAAGAGCATTTTGACTAAAGGGTAGAGTCCCACAGAGTGAATGAAGTGGAATAATGTATAATCAGCCTGAAAAGAAATTACTGGGGTGCGATTATGAATTAAATTAAATGACAAACCAAATTTTATCATTTATCCCAAGGGTAATGGGGAGCCCCTAAAGTTTCCTAAGCAGGAGAATGATAATAGTTCTATAGTTTGGCAGTTAAGTTGGAGGAGGGAAAAAACTGGAAACAGGGAACTGATTTAAGAGGCTATTTTTAAAATATAAAAGTCTCTATTTGTTGTTCTTTTTTAGAAGTTCATTCATTTCAGTCTTTCTATTCTTTTTTATAAATATTTGTTTTATTACTCCAATTGAATGCTAAAACAATTTTTAACATTTTTTTAAAGCTTTAAGTTATAAATTCTATCCTTCCCTCTTTTTTTTAAGGTAGTAAGGAATCAAATATAAACTATACGTGTGCAATTATGTATAACATTTCCACATTAGTCATTTTGCATAAGAACTTAAAAAAAAGAAAAAGAATGAAACAATGAAAATAGCATATTTCAGTTTCTATTCAAACAATATCAGTTCTTTTTCTGGAGATGGATAGTATGCTTAATCATTAGGCCTTAGGGATTGTCTTGGATCATTATATTGTTGAGAATGGCTAAATCATTCACAATTTGTCATCATACAATCTTGCTCTTATTATATATAACATTTTCCTGGTTATGTACACTTCACTATGTATCAATTCATATGAATCTTTCCAGGTTTTTCTGAAAGAATTCTCCTTTGCATTTCTTATAACAAAATGATATTTCATTATAATTATATAGGATAGTTTGCTTAATCATTCCTCAGTTGATGGGCAATTCTTAGCTTTCACAAAAAAAAGAGATGCTATAAATATTTTGTACAAATAGATCCTTTCCACTTTTAATGGTATTTTTGGGATAGAGACCTAAAAGTGGTATTGCTGGATCAAAAGGTATACACAGTTTTATAGCCCTTGGAGTCTTTGGTTCCAAAATGCTCTCCAGAATGATTGGATCATTTCACAACTCCTCCAACAATACACTAGGGTCCCAATTTTCCAACCTCTTCTCTAACATCCAGCATTTTCAAGAAACTATTTTAATAAGCCTAAGTGAGAGTAATAAGAGCTTGAACTAAGGGGAGTTGTGTTTGCAAGTTCAGATAAAGGAATGCAAAGAATGTTGAGGGAGCACCCCAAGTGCTTAATAAAAATAATGATTCTTCCCCTTGAATTTGTTTCCTCTTCCATCATCAACAATTTAGTAGAATTTTCTCTAGGCCAATTAGAGCTTCCACACCTCAGGGTCTCATAACCATCAATGTCCTTCTTACTAGAACATGGCAGATTGAACTTAATCTTGCCTACTCAGATGAAATATTATTAATATGTATTCATTAGATTGTGAGATTCTTGAGGCAAGGAATTGTCTCTTGCCTCTTTTTTTAAGGTTTTTGCAAGGCAAATGGGGTTAAGTGGCTTGCCCAAGACCACACAGCTAGGTAATTATTAAGTGTCTGAGACTGGATTTGAACCCAGGTACTGCTGACTCCAAGGCCGGTGCTTTATCCACTATGCCACCTAGCTGCCCCAACAGAAGACTCTTAATAAATGTTTTATTCCCTTCATATTCCTCCCCTTAAAAACTCTTCAGGGTGAACCAACTAACACATTTTCTAACATTGGTTGTTCTTTTCTCTCATACCTCTGATCCAATCATATAGCCAAAGTGTGGGATAACTATGATAACCCACACGCTCTGTAACCCCATTATGGCAGATGATCTAAAGGAAGGTCCCCTAGAACCTCAGGTAGATCCCTGTCAGAGAATTAGGAAAACCATATGGTAGACTGAGAAGATATGAATGGGCTAAGGTCTATGTCTTTGGCAGGAATGCATACATCAATGAGACCATAGCTCCCTCAAAGCTAGACACTTTGAAGTATCAAAGTAGGCAACTTTAAAAAGAAAATAGCACCTCCTTATATACAACTTCTTGTTTATATATGTGTGTGTGTGTTTGTATTATTCAGACTTTCCATCAGACTGAATATTTATAAGAGACTCTCCTTAATGATTATGAGTTTCTCATTTTGGGGAGAATGATTATAAATTTACTCTGTGCTAGAGGTAGAAGCGCTCCCTCCCACTCCTTATTGGTAGAAAAAAATATTATAAAAGCACTCTGTACTTCTTGATAGTTTTGGAGAGATTATTTCCCCTAAATCTAGTTTAAAGGACACAGTAGTTTACAGATTCCCTTCAGGAAAAGGACCCCTTCCCCAGAGGGAAAGGAAGACTTTGGGGAAAAGTTTTCATGTAGAGTATCTGTCCTTTTGAGCATGTCCCTATCTATTATCATTCTCTTCACCAATGAGAAGAATCTTATTCAAATGTCCAGATTTGAACACTGTATACACATGTAGATAGTGATAGACAGACAGACATAGAGGAGATAGACATATCTATGTCCTTTGTTATTGAAAAAGACTAAAATGACATCACTATGTTTGAGACAAATTACAGTGTGTCCAACTGAGATTAATCAGCCTAATATGAGTTCAGAAGGCTTTACCACAGTTTGGGCACAAATAGTCAATGTGAACACCTGGGGTGGGTATTCTAATCTTACATATGTAATGCTTCCTTTGAGCTGCTTCAATTCTGCCTTCCTCATAGAGTACAGCACTCTCACTGACGAGGGCACACTATGCTGAGCGGCCCTGTGCCATTGTCTTCCATACTTCCAATCAATTCTAAAGTTCTTCAATGAGACCTTCGGGGTGTCTTGGAATCGCTTCTTCTGACCCTCTTATAAGCACCTGCCCCATTTGCATTCTCCATAAAATAGTTTTTGGACAAGCTTACACTTGGCATTCTAACAATGTGTCCAGTTCATTGTAATTGCACTCTCTGAAGTAATGTTGGAATGCTTGACACTTTAGCTCAAGAAAGGACCTCAGCATCTTGTATCTTCTCCTGCCAGGTGATCTTCAGAATCTTCCTAAGACAATTTAAATGGAAGCGATTCAGTTTCCTGATATGGCACTGGTAGACTGTCCAGGTTTCACAGGCAGATAGGAATGAAGTCAGCACAATGGCTCTGTATACTTCAATCTTATAATCAGTCTAATACCTCTTCTCTCCTACACTTTCTTTCAGAGCTTACCAAATACTGATATACCAAATACCAAACACACACACACACACACACACACACACACACAAACACACACAAACACATACATACATCACACAAGATGGTATATTTATTTAGAATACACATATATATATGCATATACATACAATGTAAATGCAGAAATCTAAGATACATTATTGCTCAGCTTAGTCATAAAAGATATGTAACATATACATTAAGGCATTATACCAGAAGTAATAATATCTGTTCTCATATATGTAATAATAATTTTCAACTACTCTTTTTTCATTTTGAAGCATTTTGAAGCAGCATATTAGTATAGTAAAAAAGAGAAATGTGTTGGAAGAAAATTCTTTGTAAACTGTAAGTGATTATAAATGTGAGTTGTTATTTCTGCATTTTTAACAATTTAGGGCAAATTATTTCTTGTCAAATCTATCTCTAGAGAACAATATGGGTGAACACATTCTACCCATTAAAGCAATTTTGTTAACTTTTAAAATTTTTTTTCTCATTTGCCTTTCTTCATCCCATTA